>NC_060276.1:14488254-14656441 GCF_021613505.1 Equus quagga
GACCACGCTGAGGCAGCGTCCCACATGCCACAACTAGAGGAACCCACAACGAAGAATACACAACTATGTACCGGGGGGCTTTGGGGAGAAAAAGGAAAAAATAAAAATCTTTAAAATAAAAAAAAATAAAATAAATAAAAAAAAAAGTGGAAGAGGAGGGCAGAAGGGAGAAAAAGGGAGATGTGACTATGAAAAAATGGTCAGAGAGATGCAACATTCCTAGCTATGAAGATGGAAGAAGGAGCCAAGAATTTGGGAAGCCTTTCTAAGCTGAAAAGGCTAGTGAGCAGATTTTCCCCTAGAGAGTGCATCAGAAGGGAGTGCAGCCCAGCTGACACCTCGAGTTTAGCCCAGTGAGACCCAGGTTGTACTTCTGACCTAAAGAATTGTAAGATAATAAGTTTGTGTTGCTTTAAGACACTAAGTTTTAAGACACCATTCGTTATGGCAGGAATAGGAAACTAAATATATATAATCTGTAGTCATTACTACAACCCAGAAAGATATCTGGTATCATCTCCATTTTGTGGAAGAGAATACTGAGCTTCACAAAAACTAAGGTCACATAGCAAGTAAGCAGCAGAGCTGGGACTCAAGCCAAGTTCTGACGCCTAATTTTATGCTCTATTATCAACACGCTGCCTCTCTGGTTAGGGTCCAAGGCTTAGCCCACAAAACCCTATTTAACCCATAATATGGCCGAAAAATTGCATGTTTGCAAGTTTTAAAAAATAAATTTTGAAAAACAAAAGTGACTGTGGAAGCGCTTTTTATTTTAAACATCAAAAAGTGTATTTTAAAAAGGCATATTTAGATAGTTTTTAAAATATATATGCAGCAGTTCTCTATCATGTTCTAATACCAGCAAATGAAATGCCGTATACTTGCGTAAGTAGCGTTTGTTTATCTTGAAGACTGCTTAAGGTAAATCATATTTAATTAAGAAAAATAAGGAGACAGCGACTTCTGTGGAGGAGCTGAAGGTGACTTTGGGCCATTTTCCAAGGCTTTAGAGATTGAGGGCACTGGGGGTTTTTTTAATGTCTAATTTTACTTCAAAGCTTATGGATGCAGATGCATCACTACTGCCGCTCTTACCTAGCCTTGATCAGGATTGTTTTCAGCTCACAAAAGAACATTGCTTTCACTCAGAAACAAAACAAAAAAATTGCCCCAAGCCTCAAAGCAAAATTTCATAATCCATTTTGTTTACTCTCTTTCTCCCAGTTTCTGAGTTTCTCAGCGTGTTTTGTCTCGGGCTCTGTATTTTTCTATCTCCGCTTAGGATATGGGGCTATGTGTTTGGAGTTGATAAAGTATTTTTTTCTCCATTAACTCAGTTTGATTTTTCTGTTCTCAAAAACTTTTTGAGGTAGGCAAAACAGGTATTACTATCCACATTTTATAGAGAAGGAAACAAAAACTCAGAGAGATGGAGCTGGGATGCAAATCCAGGAGAGTCTGAGTCAAAATCGAGTTCTCTTTCCACCACAGCCTGCTACTTCATTCCCGAATACAGAGCCACATTCCACTGGAATCTAGGTTCAGGAAGAGCTGAAAATGAGGAGATGCTGTCCCCAGTGGGGAACATACCTTTATCTACTCAACTGAGACTTCCTTTCCATGTACAATATTACTTAAGGAACGCTTACAGCATCAGGGTCATGATATGGTCTGTTTACTCTTACCTTTATAAAATCTTGTCTGAGAAATAAAAGTGATAAACTTTATCCAAAGCATTTAGCACAGTGCTTGGTGATTATTACTATTTCTTTAATTTCATGTTACCATGCCCAAATTCATAGATTAATATAGGGTGCTTTCTTCCTGCTGATATATATAGATACCTAGACCTCAAAGGATGAGTTACTTCTAATAGGGTTTCCTATAAACAATTTAGCCGAGTCATGGCATGAAGGTTCTCATTACTTCAATCCCAGAGTTCTCTCTTCTCTCCTGGCTGTCTAGTTCTCTTTTCTTTTGTCCTAATAATCCTTTGTTGTACCTTGTAGGCCCCATCTGACTTTGAGAAACTACGGCCCTCTACATATCACCTATACATTTATAATTGTACTTGCCAACTAATTCATTAATTATTTTGGTTTCAAAATTAAATTTAATATGTGAATTCCAAGAACCATATAGAAGCACTTCAGCTATCTGAAGGTGGGGCTTCCAGAAGCTTTAACCATCTGGAACACAGCTGTAAACCCAGAAAGAAATGAAAAAGCCCATGAGCATTGAAGGCAAGAGCCATCCCTCCAGCCTATGGATTGGAATGTGTGTCAACTATGAATATTTGTTTCACAAGTGTGATGGCCAGTTTTATGTGTCGACTCGGCCGGGCCACAGTCTCCAGTTATTCCACCAAATACCAATCTAGGTGTTCCTGTGGAGGTATTTTGTAGATGTGGTTAACATCTACAGTCAGCTGACTTTATGTAAGGAGATTACTCTCGGCAATTTGAGTTGGCCTCATCCAATTGGCTGGAAGTGCAAAACTGAAGGTTCCCTGAGGAAGAAGAAATTCTGTTTGTGGACTGTAGTGCCAGCTCCTGTCCAAGAGTTTCCATCCTGCCCTTCTTGATGGCCTGCCCTACAGGTTTCAGCCTTGCCTAACCAGGCTCCACAATCACATAAGCCAATTCATATAGATAGATAGAGAGATAGAGATATATACACACACATATATGTTATATATTAGATATATAAAATGTGTGTTTTATATAATAGACATATAAATACACACAGATTCATTCAAAAATACATTGAAAGGGAGACAAGAAGGGGGATGTTTGAGGCTGACACAGTGACAAGTAAAGTTAACAGGAAGAGAAAAGATGCCAGAATCACCAAGTCATCATGAAAAGGTTAACTCATATTCAGTGTAGTAAAGACATAAATATGGGGTATAATGCTTAAGGGGGCTATTAAAATTCTATTTGGGTTCACCATCAAAATATGCCTTCTATATTAAATGAAAGCCCAAGTTAAAAAACTGGGAATCATTCCGGGCTTTGTAGACTAAGTTATTATGTTCTTTATTCTGAGACAAATCTTATGCTATTGAAGGATTTTGTGCAAGGGGTGGCGTGATCAGATTTGTATATTAAAATGATCACTCTGTCTGCTAGGTGGATATCAAACGAGAGGGAGATGAAAGTGGAAGTAGAGAGACCAATTAAGAAACTTGCAATGGTTCAGACCAAATGAGAAAAGACGGTGCTGGAACTAGGGTTGTGGCAGTGGCGATAAAGAAAAGTGGGCAGATATGGTTATATTTTGCAGGTCAAAGTAATGGTTGGAACTTCCTGAAGGACTGGATATAAGGGTGAAGGAGTGGGATGTGTCGATGACTGCTAGGTTTCTGGCTCATGGAACTAGACAAAGGCGTCATCAGCTGAGACAGAGAAGACTGGAAGAGAGCCAGGTTTGGTTGAAGGGGGTGGGAGAGAAAGAACGTGAGTTCTTTTTAAGACCTGTTTCATTTGAAATTTCTGGACGCCATCTAAGAGGACATGTCAAGCTGGTAGCTGGATGTATAGGTCTGGTTCTCAGAGCAGAGTTCTGGTCTGAAGATACAAACATGTAAGTCATCTGCCTATAGGTAATTGAAGCAGAGGCTGTAAATGAAATCACCTAAGGAGAGAGTATAGAGTGAGAAGGGATGAATAGCCTAGGGTCGAGCAATGAGGAGCTTCAATATTTAATGGCTGGACACACATGCCTTCTCATGATATAGGCTCAATAAACGTTTATTGAACTACTCTTATGAAAAGGTTCTGATGCACCTGTTGTTGTTGAGTGAACCCATAGAGATCTCGAACACCTATCTTTAAACATTAGAGTGGATTCTGGCCTGAAATATTCTCCATCCGCTTGGCACCAATCCAGCCTTCCCCATAGAGATCTGGGAGATGGCTGCCAAATGTTGCTGAGCTTCATTCAAGCTGGATCTGTTTCTCTCTTGCTTTCTTCTGCAGCCCAAGATACAATTCTCACAGGCTAGTTCACTCGTGCACTTTCTTTACGCTCTTCCAAAACATACTCTGTACCAGATGGAATTAGATAGCTAAATTCTTCATATTAGGATTTAAAATAACAGTCATTTAAAAAAAAACACAACATACATTTTATAAAATGTGCATTGGCATTTTATAAAACTACCTTGACTATGTCTCCATGACTTAATCAAATATTTACTAAATGCCCACTCTTTGCCCAGTCCTGAGGGGAATAGAAGAAAAGCAAAAGACATAATCTCCACTTTTGAGGAACTTTCAGTCTATTTAGAGAGACAAGACTAACACTCATGACACAAGTAAAGAAAAAAAAGACCACACGCATCAAGTACATCTCACAAAGCATAAGGCACTAAGGTCTGTTAGAGTCCAGAGCAAAGAGTTCTAATTTACATTCACAGAATAAGGCATCAGAGGGACTTGATGGAGTTGTGCTACTCTCACCACACCACTATACTTGCTCCTAGGAGGAACTGGACAGAAACAATATTTGACAAACATATCTCTAGGGAGATGGTTGCACAACCACCTGCAAAAACCAATTCAATCTGACATAATAGAATTTGAACTTCTTTTAAATGATTTAGGCCACTTGAGAGTTTTACAAGTCAGTTCCCAAATTAATTTAGCATTTATCTTCCAGACAGCCTATTATAGCTAACAATAAACTCCGGTTAAAGGAATTCAGATGAATATGGCTGAGGAAAGGAGTTCCTCATTTCTCACCCCACTTGACTTTTCTGCAGCATTTGACACTGTGGGCCAGCCAACTCCTGCTCCCCACCCTACCCAGCATTGTACTCCTCTGGCTCTCATCTTACCTCCCTGACTGCTCAGCCTTAATCCCAGAGTCTGGCACAATTGGCACTCAATAAAAATTTTTTAATGATTGAATGCTTCTTAGTCTCCTCCACTGACTCCCGTTTTCATCCAATACTTATGGGTAGACACCCCCCCACACCCACGTTTCCATTTCTGGCCATCTTCTCTACTATACCTGCTCCTCATGAGTGACCCCACCCACTCCCAATGGCTTCAGCTGCCACCTGTACACTGATGACGCTCCAATGCATATCTTCGTCTGTCCTCTAAGCCCCACACTTTCAATTTCCTATAGTACCTCTCCTAGGTGCATTGCAGGCAATTCAAGGACAATATGTACAAAACTGAACTCATTATCTTTCTCCTTAAAGTTATACTCATTCCTATGCTATGAACATAGGTTTACAGTTCCACCATCCCCTCAGTCACTAGGGTCAAAACCTTCTAAAGCATCCTCACCCCCTCCCACTCCTGCATTCTCCCCCAGTGTCCAATCAGTTGCCAGGTCCTATCAGTTTTCCCTCCATGTTATCTCTGGCATGTCTCCTCCTCCTCCTCCTCACTGCCACAGCAACTTCATTGCCTGTAGTCTGCATTCTTCTCATTACTCCCTCACTAGCATCCCTTACAATTCATCTCTCTAACTCATTTTTCACCCTGTTATCAAAATATAACTGAAATCATATAAGTCTCCTTCTCCAAAAGTCATTATTTTTATAAATCAGTTTTTGGCTTCTAAAGTTCTTTCATAAACTTTATATCAGTTAAGAATGATTTTGGCTGCAGGTAGCAGAAACCTCAACTAACTTATATAAACAGAGGGCTTTTTTTCTCACTTAAGAATAAGTCCGGAGCTAGGTGGTTGCTGGCATTTGTTTATTGGTGACATCAAGAGCCCAGACTCTCTTCCGATATGTCTGTACTGCCATCCATCCTTAACATGTTGGCTTTTCATCTTCATTGCTGCCAATAATTCAGCTGCAAGATGGCTATCAGAGCCCCAAGGATCACGTCTGCATTCAAGGTAGAAACTAGAGTGAAGCAGTCGGCATTAGCAATGTCTGGGTATTTTCTCCAGGAAAGAAAAACTCTGCTAGGAGCCCCTCAGCAGTCTTTCGTTCGTGTATCATTGGCCACAAGTGTGTTACTACCAGGGGGCCACCTTGAGCTCCAGGGAGACTAAGGACGTATTTGGCTTTTCAAGATTCTGTTGTAGATGCAGGCAGGGGAGAAAGGGATTGGGAATAGATGCTGAGTTACCCGGTCCACGGTGTCTGCCACATTCCCCTTTCATTTGATCAATATTACAACCTTATGAGTAGGATGATTATCTTCATTTTCAGGTTAAGGAAATTGAGGTCCAGGGAGGTTAGGTGACTTGCTCAAGGTCACCGAAAGTTGGTGGCACATAGATACCACTTCATGATTCCTACTGAGAGCTTTATCACACCACTGCTGTATGAAGTGGAGTTCTATCTCAGGGAATATTTCAAGCTCCAGGAGATTCAAGGTCCTCAGGAATCTGACCCCAGGCTACCCTTCCAGATTCATCTCTCACAACACACTTCCACACTCCTTACGCACTATCCAAATTCCTGGTTGCTCCTTGATTGTGCCAGATAACTGCAGGCTGCCATTCCTTTGCACGTGCTGATCCCTCAACTTGGAATGACCTTCCTTTTCCACCTCTGCCCCAACAACACCCTGAAGCTTTGTTCATTGAGTTGAATCCTTATTCATACTTCAAGATCCATGTTAAATTCTGCCTCCTAGCTGAAGTGTTCCTTAATTGCATCAGTCGTAACTAGTCATTACTCCTGCCAGTAGCCCCAAGCTCAATTATAACACTTTCTTTTACTCTGTCATGATAGTTGTTTCCTTTCCTATCTGCCTCCATCGTGAGCTCCTTGAAGGCTTCTGACTCAGTTATCTCTGTACTCATGCCCCAAGCACCTGACACAGCACCACACACAGAGAACAGGGCCAGCAAGCATTTTCTTCGTAACAGCTTTATTGAGATATAATTCACATATCATAATATTCATCGATTTAAGGTATACAACTCAATGGTTTTTAGTATATTCACAGAGTTGTGCAAGAATCATCACAAACAGTTTTAGAACGTTTCCATTACCTCAGAAAGAATCCCCATACCTTTCAACTATCACCTCACAACTCCCCATTGCCCCTCAGTGCTAGCTCGGAGCAGCCACTAATCTGCTTTGCATCTCCATAGATTTGCCTATTCTGGACATTTCATATAAATAGAATCACATAATATGTGATCTTCTCTGGCTTTTTCACTTAGCATAATATTTTCAAGATTCATTCATGTTGTAGCATGAATCAGTACTCTATTCCTTTTTATGGCCAAATACTATTCCACTGTATGGATATAGCACATTATTTTATCCATTCATCAGTTGATGGACATTTGGGTTGTTTCCACTTTGGGGTATTATAAATAATTCTTCTGTGAACAGTGGTATAAAAATATCTGTTTGAGACACAGCTTTCAATTATTTTGGGTATATTCCCAGAAATGGAATTACTGAGTCATAAGATAACTCTATGTTTAACTATTTGAGGAACTGCCAGTCTGTTTTCCACAGTAGCTGTATCATCTTATATTCTCACCAGAAATGTACGAGGGCTTCAATTTCTCATCCTTGCTAATGCTTCTTATTGCCTGACTTTTTTGTTATTACCATCCTAATGAGTGTGAAGTAGTATCCCATTGTGGCTTTTATTTTCTTTTCCCTGATGACTAACAACGTTGAGCATCATTTCACGCACTTGTTAGCCATTTGTATGTCTTTGGGGAAATGTCTATTCAAAGCCTTTGTGCATTTTTTAATTGAGTTGTTTATCTTTTTATTATTGAGTTGTAAGAGTACTTTATATATTCTAGATACAATTCCCTTATCAGATATATAATTTGCAAATATTGGCCAGCAAGCATTTTTAAATAAAGGAATCCCAAAATTGCTTTTTAAAATTTTAGATGCCCCTTGCAAAAGCTAACATTCCAGCAAGGATTGTTTTAAACTTCTCATAAAATTGGAGCTGGATATCCGGGGGAAAACTTGACCACTAAATGTAAGCAAGGCACACTTAAGAATGTGACAAATCTTCTAAACAGGCTTATCTATGTTCTGATAAAATATGGCAGAATATCAACAACCCCAAATATTATTAGTTCCACTAAATTAGTCCCAAAATGAAAGTAATAAAATGGAAATAGTAGCAAACCTCTAGCCATGGACTTGCCAGGCCCTCCTGACCACACAGAGTGTTCCCACTCTAGGAATAGCCAGTCTTATAGCCTTCGAGTTTGGCAAAGTTTTTCATCAGCTTCCAGGTACCCTAAGCCTTCTAAACTTTCCTCTAATTCCTGACACATTCTCCTGTTTTCCACATCACTGATTGGCCTCTTTCCAAGCATATCTGGCCAATAGCATCCAGTTATTTTAACAATGCTATTGAAAGGAAGAAGGTAGCAGCACATAAAACCAAACACTGGAATCTCCAGGCCATGTCCATCTTAGGGGAGTTACTTCATATCCGTTGGCACAGGCAGAGGGTTAGGGTCTCATGATCATAAGAGAGCTAGGAGATTGTGCCTATACTAATTGTTATATTCCCAGTTTTTAGTTTAATTGATAATTGATATCTTTTCCCAATAACTGTGTTTTACCACATGTCGTCCTGATGTTTCTAGGATTAAAGCTGGTTGCTCCAATCAGTAGGAGGCTTCCAGCATTTCAGGTCCCAGCAACGGTAAGGATCAAAGAGCAGGCTTAATTCAATGCATTTGGAGGACTTCCTGTCCTAGGGGAAATGTGCAACTGTTCAGTGTGCTCCTTTAAGCTTTGTAATCCTCTTCTGAGAGAGTGGAAATGAGCCAGAATTGATAGTCATAAAACCTAGCTTCCAGTCCTGGCTCAGTGTTAGCTCAGTCTTACTTATGTTATTAGTGACAAGTCTCTGTGCCTCAATTTTCATACCATTAAAATGGGAATAATGATTATACTTACATGAAATTAAATTGTGTAGAGGAGGAAACAGACGAATAGGTTACGTAGTGTGATAAGCTCTCTCTTTATATCACAAAATCTATAGGATTCACTCACTCGCTTCCTCCCTCCCCTGACCTGGTTTTCCCAGGGTTTCCATCTCTACTCAGATTGCAAAGTATAAAACCTAACAAAAACAGTATGTTATATTTAGGAAAAAATGAATAGTTCACTATAGAAGGCAAGGGGGGCAAAAAGCATGAGTGTAGAGGATGAGAAATGAGGCTCCAATATAGAGATAAATTATAAGCTTGGAGGGCCATGGTAAGGAGTTTAAGCATTATCTTGTCAGAAATGAGAAACCATCGAGGAGTTTTGAGCATTAGAGTGCTGAACTTCTATCTGTGTGTTAGAAAGATCACTCTCAGAGCAATGTGAGGGATGAGCTGGAGGAAAGAGAGACAGAGAACAGTTAGGAATAGGTGGAAAGCTATTTTTTGGTCTCACACAAACTTAAGACAGTGCAGTTATTGTGGAGAGAAGGCAAATTTGGGTGATATTTAGGAAGAATGGGGAGGACATGATGTTTGATTCAATGTAGGGGGAAACAGCGGGGGAGGAATAAAGGCCTCTAACTTATACAATTGGGTAAATTGTGGAATCATTAACAAGAGAAGGGATACAAAAGGTTTGAGAGAATATAATTTTGTTTGGGACACATTGAGCTCAAAGTGCTCACAGCCCATCCATGCAGAGAAGCCTAGAAAGTCTTTAGAAGTAGGAATTTACAGGTTGAAGAGAAGGGGTAAGAGATCTGGCTTGAATTTAATTATGGGTACCTAGAGATGATAACTGAAACCATAATAGTGGATGAGATAGCTTAATGAGAGAACATAGGGAGAGAAAAGGGTGCCAGGAGTAAGCTCTGAGGAATAAGAGTTTCCAAGGGGCAGAGGAGAAAGGACTCACAAAGAAGACTGGCATAGAGTGATGGAGAAGAATGTTCAGGAGGTAAGAGTTTTAAGAAGCAGGGGAAGTTCAAAAGAATCAAATGCTATCAAGAGTCTGAGAAGGATGAGAATGGAGGAAAGACCATTGGAGTTAGTTAGATAGTATTTGGTCATGGCCAGGTCAAAGACAACTTCAGTTGATGGGGAGAGAGCTTATGAAGAGATAGCAATGACAAAATATTCTTAGGAAGCTTGGTTAAGGGACTGAATAAGAAGGTAGTTGTAAGAATAAAATGAGTTCAAGTGAGATAATATAAATGAAAGCTCTGTAAAAAAAATTGCACAGGACAATTATTATTCTTTTAATCAAGGGCTATTCCCCCAAAAAGAAAAAGGCACTCACAACAGCAAGTGAATGAGTCATTAGGTAAAGGAAATGGAATTCCTGTTATAATTCCTGTTCTCATAGAAATAGCAGCACTGTCCCTTCATGTATGTTTTCAGGGATCTCATTAAGAAACTACTTCCTCAGGTTGATTTGGCAGCTTCTTTTGATACCCAGAGTAGTAGAGGACAACAAGGTATTGCATTAAGCAAAAGGTCACGAGCTTGCCATTGTCTTTGAAGCTAGGAGATTGAGACTCTACATATATAAGGACCAATCAAGGGGCTTGAGGACTTTGTGCACTGAATTGATCCTGATTTGGTATTATGCTGACCCAGCCTGGGTCTCCCAATCAACCACAAAACCCCTTTATCAAATCACACATCATACACGCTTTAGCAGTGAGAAAGAGAAAAAAGAGCTGGTGTAACCCAACCTGAGAGTTCTCAGGGACAAAGCTTGAGAGAGAGACTTGTTATTGCATAAAAATATCAAGCTATGGGCAAGCAGGAATCTTAATAGAGAAGAAATTATGACCCATGACACCGGTTTTCTGCTATTTCAGTTTCCTGAAATAAAGAAGAAGGATCACTCTGACAACAAGACTAATAATAACTTTTACAATTGACAAAGCCGCTCCATATCCATTCTGTCATTTGATCCTAACAACCCTACGAGGTGGCTTATGCAGTGATTATAGTCCCCTTTTGCAGCTGCAGAAGCTAAAGCTCAGGAGTTAAGTGACTTCTCAACAAGGCGCAGACAAGAAGTAGCAGAGCCAGGGCTCACCCCCAGGTCTCCTGACGCTGAGTCCAGCACTTGTTGTGCTAACTACACAGCCAGTCTAAACAAACAGCAGCCAAATGGTTCTGTAGCCCCGGTGGCACCACGGGTACAACACTAAGAAGGTAGAAACCAGTGCTCAAGGATATTTTGGGGCCTGTCTGTAAAGCCAGGCTTTTGTTCCTTAGAGTTAACTTTTCTTCCTGAACTGCAGATCACTCACTTAAATTCTTGGTGCATTATGTAAAGATTCTTCTTTGAGTATGACAGATAGTCTTGCCCATGCTGTGCCCATGTCTGATTTTCTGAACAATAGTCCTCACTTTGTTAAATCCTCCCAGATTTCTTACTCATCTACCCCCCACATTCAGCTGAGAAAAGCCACCACACCTGTGAATCCCACATTTTGAAATTTGAATCACAATTTAGATTTATTTCCATGTCTATTATTACTGTCGGGATGTAAGATGAGGGAAAATGGACACATTAGAGAAATGAATTCAGCATAATGAAGGTCATCTTCAATTGTGACTGCCCATTATACAACTCTTTGGCTAGCATTACAGACAGATGCCATGCAATAGAAATTTTTTTCTGATATCGAGTTAGCTTCTTGGCAGACTAAGGCAGCTCATTAGTAATCTTGGATCTCTTTCCATATTTGTGATTCAACTCTAGATGGTGGATAGTAGGTGATCTGGGCTCTCTGCCATTAAAATCCACAATGACATTTCCATACAAATCCTGATTATTGAGAGATGAGTGCTCCTTCTTAAGACTCAAGTCTGTTTTACCCTGAATTAGTAACCGTAGTTCAGGGTCAGCCAGGGAAGGAAAAAAGAAGGAATGTGGGACAGAATAGGGAAGAGACAGAGAGGAGGAAGAGAAGGAGCCAGATCTCAGGTTTAGTTAAGAGTAGCAGTTGCAAAGAATATTTTTAAATGATCTACAACAAGCTACGGAATAGTTTTGAGGGTGTTCATATAAAGGTCTGGTGCGACATTGTTTTGTGTGTGTGTGCAGTAATGGTAATCAATTTCATTTTCTTAGTTTATTTCCTAATGTTCTTTTTTTTCAATAACCTAAGGTCCTATCCTCTGAAAGCTGACTTCTACTAGGTGAAGCAAAGTTAGAAGTTCAAGAGGCTCTTCCTCTGACAACCAGTCTGCCTACTTCCAGTCTTTTTCCCCATCAAATCCATCTTGCTCATTTCCACCAGTGATCTTCCCAAGAACAAATCTGACCATAGCGCTCTCATGCTTAAAGGCTTCAGTGGATTCACCACTCACTTCCACACACCCTACCCTTTAGCCATACCACATTATGAGCCATTCTGAAAAGGCACTGTTATTCCATGAGTGGTACATCTATTAATCTGTACTCTTTGGGTTTGCTCATAACAGAAACTCAGTTTGGACTAGCTTAGACAAAAAAAAAAGGTAAATTACTGAAAGGATACTGGGATAAAGCTGAGCGAAAGGCAGGGATGCAGCTAGATCTCAGAAACAACCAAACCTAGGGAAACACCAAGTCTCGCTCACCTCCACTCCTGCCTGTCTCTCACCCCAGCTTCTGCCTTTAATTCAGCTTCATTCTTTTTCTCTACATATCAGCATCCATTCTATGGTGAAAACCGTGACCAGCAACACCTCCTGAGTGTTTTCCTGTTGCTACATCCACCAACAGACAGACACTGAATCTATCAATTCTAGTTTAAAATACCCGAAGGAAGAATCCAATTTGCCCAGCTAAAGTCAGAGACTTGCTAGAATCATGTAGATGGGGAAAGAGGAGGCAGTTCCCCAGGAGGAGGGAACGTTGTTGCATAGACATGCTATAAATGCCCACTACCTTATATTCGCCCCTGTGCTTTACCTTCATCTCTGCTTGTTGTGGTTGTTCTACTTTGGCCTATATTCTCTTTGCATTTCTCTAAACTCCTGTAGAACTTGTTAATATCAATCACCTGGTCCTTGGTTATAACACTGTCTTCCTTTTTTGCTTGACTATTTCAGTTTTATTGTTTTCTATGCCAATGATATTGTAAGTGGTTTCGGGGACAGCGACATACCTTGTATTTCTTCAGAGTCCCCTCACTGTTCCTAGAATTGTTCTAATGCATAGTAATTGCTCACATGCTTCCTGAGTTTAACTATACATTTATTATTAGATTATTTATTAGATTTCCATGATAGAAAAGCTTAGATCCTAAACAGAAATAATTCATCTACCCACTCCTAGCTCTAGCCACTGAATGAAGAGAATGGCATTTTATTTCTTTCCCTCCATCCATCCATCCATTGGAAAACACTTAATGAATTATTACTCTATTTCAGTCACTGTGTTAAGTGCTGAGAATACAGAGATTAATTAGATAAGGTATCGGCCCTGGAAGGCACAGTCTAGCTGGAAAACAGACATGGAAACAAATAAATCATCACCACACCAGATAATGAGTGTGTAAAGAGTGTACACAGTGCTGAAGGAGCCCAGAGGAGGTGATTATACGTGGGTCTCTGGTATTGGGATTAGAACTCCTAGGAAACAACTTCATATCTAATTGATCGTAGCCTACATAAGATCCCTCTTCTTTGACAGTTTCCTTACAAGCTCATGAGACTCCAAAATGAGTGAAAGAAACCAAGAGAAGCAATTTTCTCTTTTCAAAATTCTTTTCTCAGGGATGGGATTCAGTGTTCTGAATTCCTTCCTGTCAGCTCCTTCTGTGTACTCTCCACCTTCCCCTCCTCCCACCAGCTGTTTGCTGTGCCCTGAGTGATCTCAGGAGAGGGGGACACAACTCCCCCTCCTTGCACAACCCTGTTTTATGGAGCAGGATAGCCAGGAAAGCAAGCAGTCGACTGAAAGGATCTTACAGCTGGGGCCTTCTGCCAAATTATTCCTCTTCTGATGATCTTCTGTTTTAAATATTACTGGCTATGGTTTTGGGTGATATGTTGAGACCTGGAATATTTCCTCTGTGAAACTACTTTGCAGAAGTTAAAACTGTACTCTGATATGTAGGTGTGACTTGACCCAGACGTCAAATAGATTTTGCTTCACAGCTATTATAAGGAACTTGACTGGTCTGTCTGGAAGATCAGGCAGTTTGGAGTGCCGCTTCCCTTTCCATGGTCCTGATTTGTAACTAGGAGTTTTGTAAATTTCAGTTCACCGCAGACTCTGGTTATGCAAAACCTCTTTGTTTACCAACTACTAAACATGCAGGAAATTACACGCCAAAGGTTCCAAATGCGATGGGAGAGCAACCAGGTCAGCAACGGAGGGAGAAGAGAGGAGAACCAAGCAACATTCATCACAGGTTCAAAGAAACAAGGAGGGTTCCCACTAACCATTTGCCATTTTTAGAAATTTATTTTCTCATCACAGATGTTGCTTCAGAATCCAGCCACACTTTCACCATGCCAATACCTCCACACAGCTGTTCTTGGAAACTGGACAAGCAAATCACATTAATGATGTGAACATCTGCAATCTTAACTCTCAATGGGCATGAAACCACTTTCAGGGAATGTCTTGATGCCAAGCTTTGGGCATTCCCACTCAATCTAAGAAACCAGGAGAGGTACCACCACCGGTGCTGCAGCAAGCAAGGCAAGGTTTGGACCTGAGCATGGCAGCTAAATACAACATTCGTAGGAGGCTGCATTAGGTACTTCACCTTCTCACCAGCATTCTAATGGTGTGAATTCAACTGAGTCCTTAGGTTTACCCTGGGTGGCTTGTCAATATACACATAAAATAAACTTGTAGTTAGCCATTATGATGTATGCTGCAATAACCATGGTTTTGCACCGAACATTTAAAATTTCATCAGATTAATGAAGGTTGTTTCCTTGCTACTGACATCAGCTTTTAGGGGAGATAACCTCTGGGTACTTTCTCAATAGACTCTTGGGGGTGGTTTTTTCCTCTTTTGAGGGAGATCTTGAAGACTTAATTTGAAGTTATTATCCCAGGATGCTTATGGTCTTCTCATCTTCTGATACAGTAATCCCCCCTTAACTGCGGGGGATACATTCCAAGACCCCCAGTGGACACCTGAAACCATGGATAGTACCAAATTCTATGTATACTATGTTTTTTCTTATACATACATAACTATGACAAAGTTTAATTTATAAATTAGGCACAGTGAGAGATTAACAACTAAAAAAATAAAACAATATACTGTAATAAAAGTTACTGTAGATCTTACAACTTCAGCAAGCTTCAGCAAATGATTTTTTTTCTTTCCTTAAGTTAAGAACTTTCACCTTTTCACTTAAAGGAAGCACTTTATGGCTTCTCTTTGGCATAGCTGAATTGCCAGCCTTATTACTCCTGCCCTTTGGGGGCATTATTTATTTATTCATTTATTTTTTTTTTTTTTGAGGAAGATTAGCCCTGAGCTAACTGTTGCCAATCCTCCTCTTTTTGCTGAGGAAGCCTGGCCCTGAGCTAACATCTGTTTCCATCCTCCTCTACTTTCTATGTGGGACGCCTACCACTGCATGGCTTGCCAAGCAGTGCCATGTCCGTACCCGGGATCTGAACCGGCGAACCTCGGGCCGCCGAAGTGGAACGTGCACACTTAACCGCTGCGCCACCGGGCCGGCCCCGGGGGCATTATTAAGTAAAATAAGGGTGATTGAACACAAGCAATGGGATAACACGACAGTCGATCTGATAACTTATAGGTTACTAAGTGATTGGGGCGGGGGGAGGTAGCGTATACAGCCTGGATCTGCTGGACATAGGGATGATTCATGTCCTGGGAGGGACAGAACGGGAAAGCGCAAGATTTCGCCAAGCTACTCAGAACGGTGCACAATTTAAAACTCATGAATTGTTTATTTCTGGAATTTTCCATTTAATATTTTTGGACTGCAGTTGTCTATGGGTAACTGAAACCGTGAGGAAAGTGAAACTGTGGAAAGTAAAACTGCAGATAAGGGGGGACTGCTGCAATTTATTCCTCACCTTCTTTTAAAGGTTGGTGTTTGCCTTATTTTGGTGTTACCTCTTGTATTAAATAAGTTCTGCAAAAGAGTCCAGGCTACTGTTGGAGACTGGAAATTGGATATCCTGATTCATTTGGTCCAACAAGCTATACAGAAATATGTTATTCTGATCAATTAATACGACACTCCTCCTTTTTCAATATACATACATGTATGTGTGTGTGTGTATATATATATATAAAATTAGGCAGAATGGTATAACGAACCTCTATGTATCTATCATCAGCTTTAACCATTATCAACTGGCCAATCTTGTTTTATCTATACCCATATCCACCTTACACTCCCGTATTATTTTGAAGTAAATCCTACACATCATATAACCTCCTCCATAAATAGTTCAGGATACAAATTTAATTTTTAAGCAAAATCACAGTACAATTATCATACACAAAATTAAATAAAAATATCCTCTCTTCTTAAGAACACTCTTAAGTTTAGCAAAAGACCCACCCCAGAGCCTGAAGCGGAACATCAGGAGAGGCCTGTGTGGAGACCCCTGGATCTAGACTTGATGGGGCCAGCGACTTGAGGTGCCGCACTAGGTGGACGGAAGCACTGGCCAAAGACATTTAAATTATCTTTTTAATGCAATCCCATTAGTACCCATATGCTTGAGAGGCTTGGAGAAATTAAAGTTACACCGGGATATAAAAGGGGGTTACTTTAACAAAAACTAGATTACACATGGAAACTGAAACCTGCCTCATCACCCTGGTCCCTTACATGTTCTCTGGTTACTAGAGAAGAAGTCTTGTGCTGGGCTCCTTGAGGTCCCTGTCATGTGTCCTGCTGCCAGTGTCATGCTGCCCGCTCTCCCATCTCACCAGTGTCTCCAGTCATGTGTCCCTAGCCTAACTCCACTGGGACCCACATTGGTGAGACCCCTCACCTCAGGAACATACTCAGCATTTCCCCTCAATTACGAAATACCTGTCAACTTGCATGTAAAATAACCACTAGTTCTAATGGAGAACTGAGGCAGAAAAAATCTCTCTCTGGTTTCCTATTTAAGGGGAACAATCTCCCTTCTGCCACCAGAAGCCACCACCAAGATCCACTTTCCTCAATTCTCAGTTACAGGCCCTGACTCACATGCACCCTAATGGCTGGCCCCTGTTGACCTTCCTCCCTCCTTCCACTGGGTTACATGACTTCTTCATTAAAAGCTTTTTATTCACCCCAGCATCCCAGAGAATTCTTCCCTTACTCCATCACCCCCAGGGTCGATGAAACTCCCATGCACTGGAGCTAATCTCTATCAGTATCTATAATGCCAATTGCCATTGTCTTACCCACTGACTGTGCATCCTTCAGGGGCCAAAAACCAGGTCTTATTCATCTATGTGAATATGAGCCCCAGAACAGTGTTTGGTGCACAGTAGATGTACAATAAACGTTACTTGAATTAATGTTGCTGGGCAAGATTTCTGACTTTTCTTTCTCAATTGTAGCCTTGGCTTCAATTCAACGGGCTTCTCTAACATATGTTCCAACCCTCTCGAGAAGCAACATACACCCCTTTGGCTGTTTTGACTACCACAAAACACTCAGAGTAAGAATTTTATGAATATTCTGCTTTAATGTGTGCTTTACCTGGGTATACCTACTACACTAAATCAAGTGATATTCTTTGTGCATGTACCATGTCTGGTTGAACATTCTTGGCACAGAGCTATATTGAGAAGTTTAATTCACAGCAAGCAATATTTAACAACATTTGTTCAGTAGTTGGTATATAAAGCTGGCAAGCTCCCCTTCCCCCTACGCTGCCAAATTCCTATTCTTGTAAGCCAAGAGTCTTACCACTCTGGCTTTATTGCCTCTGCTGCACACTCTCCTGACTTTCTAACTTCAACCCTTCAACTGACATCTCTTTGTGGGATCAGGGACCACATAGAGATCACCTGTTGCTCTAGCTGTGAGCCAGACTGCCTCACTAAGCCCCAAACCCCCTATTACTAAGCTCATTTTGCTGGGAGGCAAAGGCTCTTTCCCCACTGACCCCCATTCCGAACTCTCAAGTATTCCTCTTCCTTTTAATTCCTTCATTTCTCATTTTTGCTTTTCTGCTCAGCAAAGAGTTATTTCCAGCCTCTAGGGGAAGTCTTTCCTCTCCAATCAAAGGATAGATCCCCACATGCATACACTAAATCTCCATCAATGACATGGAGAAGCCCTGGGCTTGCCAGATGTTCTCCATTTAGGATCAAATCATATGCAGATATGTCCATAGACTCATAGAACCTCAAGGCTGGAAGGGAAATTAATGGTACCCTGGTCCTACTGCCCTTGCAAAGCTTGAATTCTCTTGATTTGCAATGGATTGAGGACTACAGCTGGAACAAAATCTAGCCATGCAGGATTTGACTCAGTAACAGTCCTACAGGTTTAGCAGTTTATTGTGCAGCTTATCCTGCTGTCAAATCAAAAGGCAAAGCAACTATGTCCTTTCTCATGAGGTCTCAGGGCTTAGACCAAATTACCAACAAAGAATATTGATTTACAAATTGAGTAGAGGTTGCAACTATATGCACATACATGCCCCGGTATGATCCCTCTTAGACCACGTGTTAACACTCAGTGAGGCCAGCAGTGGCCAATAGCCCAAGCTCCCTTGAAGGTGGAGGGATGCAGAGTATCCGGAATGAAATGTCTTCTTCAAACTCCTTTCTCAGGCTCCTCTTTTATCTCACTTTGGCGCATTGGCATTACCTACTACTAGCATCTCCCTCTTTTCTTGAATCCCAGATTCTCCCAGAGGACATTGGCCTTAGTTTTCATTGACAGTCTCCTCATGAGATACACGTGATTTCAGTCCAAACGTGATTTCAATTTGGTGTGCACCTTGGCCACTCAACTTAAGAGCAAGTTCTTGCTGCATGTAATCTCTCTTTTATCCCAGACTTGATATCACCCTGCTCTCTCAGGGTCATCATTCAAGTGTTCAGCCATGCATTCACATTAAGTCTGAGAGGTGCAATATAGACTCTTCTGATTTGATACAGGAGATTTAGATTCAATTAGAATTTCATCCATTCATGCCAACACATACTTCACACTGACACTTCTCAAAATGGTCCTGGCTTCAATCTTTTTCTTCACTTCATTGCACATTCCAACAAGAGACCCATATGCTTCATACAAAATAGGGACCTAGACAACTTGGCAATTTGGAGCAAAAGCCTTAAAATGTGTATGTTCATTGAGTCAGTGATCAACTTTTTTGAATAATCTTAAAGAAAAAAAATGTGTGCAAAGATTTAGCTACAAATGGATATTCATTGAGAGTTTTATAAAAGTGAAAAATTGGAAGGAACTCATATGCCCAACAACAAGCATAATTAAAATGTTTTATTTCCTTGAGATGGACTACTACAGTCATTAATAAAAAGATTGTAGATTTATATTTATTGGTAGTCAAAAATGTTGTGGGTATATCGTACATTGAAAACATCAGGTTTTAAATCAGCGGGTATGTTATGTTCCCATTTAAAAATATATTTGTGGGAGCACACGTACAAGAAGATACCTGGAATGTCATGCACCAAGATATTAATGGTGGTTATTTGCAGGTGGTGGCACAATGGGTGATTTTAACTTTTTTCCTTTTTCACTCTCTATACTCCTAATTTTCCCACATGAAATGTGGCTTGCCTTTGTAATTTATAAAACAATCCCCGAGACTTACAATCCAGATCAGAAAGGGGCCATGGCAGAAGCAGTTTAGTCAGCAACAGAATGGCATCCCAGCAGCAGCCATCGGAGCAGAATTACTTGCACACAGAACTAACAAACTACACAAAGCCTTAATGGCTTAAATAGCACAATCATTTCTTTTTCTTATGGTTCTTTAACTTGGGCAGGGCTCAGTGGGGATGGCTTGTCACCATTCCATGCGGCACTAACTAAGACAGCTGAACTGGGGCTGAAGGATCCACTTTCAAGATGACACATTCACAAGGCTGACAAAACAGTGGTAGCTGTAATTTGGGAGCTCAGCTAGGGCTGTTGACTAGGGCCTTGGTTCTTTTCCTCACGGACATTTCCATAGGCCTTCTTGGAACACAGCCGAGTGCTGAGTTCCAAGAAACCCAGGTGGAAGCTGCAAGGCTTTTTATAACTTAGGCACAGGAGTCCCAAAACGTTAGTTCCACTACATTCTATTGGCCAAGCAAGTCACTAGGGCCAGCCCAGATTCAAGGGGAAGGGAATTAGACTCCACCTTTTCATAAAAGAAACAGCAAAGAATTTTTGACCATCTTTAATCCACCACACATGGGAACAGAAGTAGCTCTTCTATTTGGCCAAGGACGCAAGTCCTAGTAAAGGCCATGGACACTTTGATTTGCCATGACTGTCCCTGAAGTATTATGTTCTTTTCAATAACATAACTATTATCCAAAATAAAGAAGTAGCTGTTTATGAGAGAATTCTTGGAAAATGAAGAGAACACGCTCAGTAAAGAAGTTGTTAGAGTTCCTTCATTTCTGAATTCTTCATTTTCAAAAGTTGTAATCCCAGGGCAGCAACCCCCACTATGGCTTCCCATTACCAATCTTCTTAAAATGGGGCTATAAAAAGCACGAGTTGATACCAATGATTGCATGTCATAAGACCGAATATGTCCTAATCTTTCCAACTCCTTGACCTTTGTTCTTTCTATTCTCTCTGCCTAAAATGCCTTTCCCCATATTGGATGTCCTTCCTACTCATCCTTCAAAGCCCTGCTTGAGTTCTACCTCCCCTAGATGGAATTCCCCTCTCTATCACCCTTTCTATGTATGTTTTAGGAATGATCACAGTCTGCCTTTCTAGCACAGGTGCTTGTCCATAATAGACGTTCAGTAACTATTCATTTAATGAATGAATAAATGAGTGCTAGAATTGCTGTATGGCTGTCTTCTTTACTGAGCTGGTAGTTCCTGGCAGGCAGGCTCCACATTGTAGTAATCTCTATAGTCTCTCTCCATCTTACAACTAATGAAGTGCCTGAAGTTCATTCGTTTGTTCATTTGTTCTTTTTCTTCTTTCGATAATTATATGTTGAAGCCCAACTATGTGCCAACTATTATGCTAGTCTCTATCCTCATGGAGCTTATATTCTGATGGAAGAGACACACAAGTAAACAAATAAAGTAATTATAAACTGTGATAAGTGCTACAAAGGAAAAGAATAGTGTGCTATGAAAAAAAAAATAAGAGAAGGTAACATTTAGCTAAGACCTAAAGAAGGAGCAGAAGCCAGCCACGTGACGAGTAGGGATTTAATAAAAATTTGCTTAAGTGAATTGACTGCTATGGGTGGATGATAGTCCAGGCTTATCCTTGATAACCACATCTCCTGATCTTTTAACTTTCTCCATTCCACTTTACGTCAGCTGTTTTTAAAGAAAAACGAGATTTAAAATTACTGTATTTATATGAAATGATACAATGCACAGTATTTGCTTCAAAATAATCTCAAAGTGAGTGAATAAGTTGTAGCTGAAACAAGATTGGATACGAGTTGATAATTGTGGAAGCTGGATGATGAGTATACAGGGGTTCATTATACTATTCAATATACTTCAGTATATTTTAGAGATTTTTTATAATAAAGGCTTTTACATAACCATATTTGCTTACATAGTCCCTCCATATTTTCCCTAAGATTCCCAGTTACCAGTTATGCAGAAGAGAGGAGAGAAGCTATAATAGATAGTGGAGGAAGCAAGAAGGTGGTAAAGGATCATGGTTAGGAGTGTTCCTCAGTTGCATTCCCAGACGCTGAAGTATTCTAAGGTAGTGCTTGGTGAATGTACAGAGACTGCTAGTTCTCCCCTGCTTCTATAGTAATAGAATCTCCACTTTTTACCTGGGTACATGGCCAGTCAGCATAAAAACTACATTTCCCAGCCCACCTTGCAGCTAAGTGAGTTATGTGATAAGGTTCTGGCCCATTGGACGTGAATAGAAGTGATATTTGCAACTTCCAGTTTGTGCCTTTAAAGAGAAGGAGCATCTCTTCTCTTCTTTTGCTCCTTCCTGCTAACAGGAATGGTGACATGGTCATGGACATGATGACAGCATCCCTGGGAGAGCTAAGCAAAAAGAAGTAAGGAGACTGGGCACTGGACAGAACCACCAAAGCAAGGTCACCAAGGCAGCTCAAACCTTTCTGTATGAGCCTGCTTAAGGCTCTTTTATTTGAGGTGTCTTACATTTAGCCAAACCTATACACAACTAATACAGTGAATTAGATTACAAAGGAAGATGGACTTGGAAATTATAGTGTAAAATGTGTGCTTTTAGAAAAAGCTTTCTATGGATCAGAAAATCCTAATGCAAATCAACCAGAATGTCTCCTTTAAAGAAAAACAGCCTGCAAACATGCTATCAAAGGCAAAGTGTACAAATATCAAATTAATTAAGAGTGTCAACACACAGGCTTAACCCAATATAGAACAAAGTACATATTGTAGGCAAATCATAGACTTGGAAAATATCTGGGACGAGGATGACAAATGAGTTCATGCCACCGTTTACGAGGAGCTCCTGAAAACTGAAAGGAACAAGGCAAACAATTCCATAAAACATGGGCAAAGTATATGAATAGTCAGTTTAGAGAAGAGTAAATCTAAAGGGTCAAGAAATGTACGGAAAGATGTTTAAACTCACTAGTACTCAGAAATGAGAAATAATATAACACTGATACAGCACATTACGTTGATCAGACCGGCAACAATTTAAAGTGTGGCAACATCTATTCTTTTGTATACGTTAGTTGAAATTTAACTATGGCTTTTTGATAAAAACAATCTGGCAGTAGCTATAAAATTTAAAATATGCATGCAATCCCACTTCTCAGAAAAGATAATGTGGACATAAAGCACCAACATATAATGGTATACATGCAAGGATGTTTATTGTAATGTTCTCAGTGGCAATTTTTTTAAACAAATTGATGCCCATCAATAGGAAAATAATAGAATAAACATAGGTACATATACATCTACACCATGAAATCTTATGCACACGTCAAAGAGAGAGAGGATAAGAGTTATCCCAGCGGATTTGGAGAGATTTCCACAGGATATTGAAGAGTGAGAAAAGCAAGATGCAGAACTCTATGTATATGACTCCATTTTTCAAAAATAATAACCAAGAAAACTTTGCATGTGTATATGTGTTTGTATATGATTATATGAGCATGGAGATATGTATTTATATAGAGAGAAATATTTATATTTATATAAAAATATATAAAATATACATTTATAGTGTTTATGTGTGTGGAGAGAGAGAGATTAATTCATAAAAGCCTGATTACTAAAATGTTAATGGTGATATTGCACATGTGTTTGCTTTCTTCGTCCTCCTAGTTTTTCAATTTTATTTTACAATAAGCATGTATGGCCAAAATGATCAGAAAAAATAACACTGCTGGATGTTTTCTGTTTGCCCCTCCAGATTTATCCTCCACTCTCCACCCTTCTCCATCCTGCTCTGAGTTCTTCCAACTTTTTCTAAAAGACAACAGGTTGGTAACAATTTTAGTTATTTTTTATAACCGTAAAACTGTCAATAGTAACTCCACAACTGTATTTAGGACATGTGTGACCATATTATATTCCCTAGATATGAAGTAAGACCATAGAGCCCGATTTCCATCTCAGGTAAACCTGAGTGCTGTTATAGATGTTGACCTCTATGAGTCTACACTGCACCCCGGTGAGTGACCTTTGCCCTTGGAATGAGAGCCCTTGGATTTGCATTTATATAGCCCATTTGACACAGCCTCAATCTTACTGGGTTTTTTTTTTTTTAAATCAGAACTGGAATAAAAACACAAGTCATAAGATTTTGATAGGTTTTTGTTTCTTTGCCCAAGTGCATTGCAATTGTCTGACTCCAGGCATGTATGAGTGTTGGGAGCCTCTTGTACATAAGATCAAGAGGAAAAAGTGTACTTTTGTCTTTGGAAATGAAAAACACAATCTCTTATGACCCTAGGTCCGATGAGGGTTCAGCCACGTCAGCACAGGCTGTATTTAAATAGCCCCCTGAGGTCCCTGCTATTGTGATTATTGAATCAATTACTCCCATTATTAGATCGCGTGGCAGAATATAGACAAAAATGTTTCTTGGCCAAAGGAAATATCTTACAAATGATTGCAATAGTCCTCAGAGCTTGGATGAGCCTGAAGGAAAATACTGGGTCATTACCTGAAAGAGAAATAAAAAGATTGCTAACCTGATTGTCTCTTTAAGTTACATGACAATGCAGCCTTGAAAGAAAAAGAGAGTGAGAAGTACTTGTATATGATTGAAAAACACAAGCCGCTCCAACATTATAAATAGGTTGTGTTTCAAAGGGTCATTTATAATTCAGTTGTTTGAAGCTAGAATGTGTTTTTCCACAAAGACATTAAGCTCTATCGTTGAGGGGGTCCTAGGCTGGCCCTACAAAGCCCACCACCCTGTATTCAGGGACTATCTCCATGAATCCAAGTCCTGTCAGGGAAATGGCTCATGTTCTGCTAGAGGGAAAAGGGGGAAGAGCGGATATGCAGTTGTTAAAAATTGGGCTTTGGAGCCAGACGCATATGGCTTTGCATCTGGATCCACATCTGGATCCCTCCATCAATTATCTATGAGACATTGGACAAGTCACTTAAACTCTATGCTTCCGTTTCTTACTCTGTGAAATGAGGATTATAATTTCCATCCCAAAGAGTCATTGTGTACTTAATAAGACAACATACCAAAAGTGCCTGGCATTTGATAGAAAATAAAAGATAATTACTATTCTTAGGGGCAGAACTAACTTCAAACAAAATTTCAAAAATCAGTGGTGCTTATCTTTAACATCCTCCTATCTGCCTTTCTACACCTAGCACCTTCTTCCTGCTGTCCTAGATCCCTGAATACCTACAGCCTTCACCTCTGCTCTAATTTACCCACTAGGACAATTTATCAAATTGCCCTCCCTGGATTAGTGCTCCATGCTACAAAAATACGTGCATGTATTTTTTCCTCTGTTCTTTTTCTCTGCCCTTTCCCCCATCAAAATTCCTGTTGAACGTGGTTTGGAAAAATCAGTGGCCTGTTAATCTGAAATATGTCTAATTGTTTCAGAAGAATCCTGGTTAGCCTAAATGATACTCTAACTGGTAAAACTTAAGGCAACGTAAAAAATTCTAGACAATGCCAGAGGAGGTGTTTTGAGAGACCAGATGCCAGCGAAGTGAGAGTATCTACTCAAGAGGAACTTTTACAAAGTAGAACGTTGGGCTTCTGCCTCAAGCAAGACAGAATATATGTACTTTTCCCTATTTTTCTCACTAAGTACCACTAAAACCCTGGACATCTGCACATTATATATAAAACAACCATAAGAAGACTCTGAAACATGGAGAGAAGAAACAGACTGGTTAGGGACCTTGGGACCCAAGGAACTTTCTTGGGTTTTCTTTTTGCCTCTTATATCCAAGACTTTGAGCTAAAGAAGCTGATATCTTGGAAACACCAACAGAAGTAGACAGAAAAAAAAAATCCCCACCACAAGCTTTCTCTCTCTTGCCAGAAGACCAAGAAAAGCATAGCCTAGTAAGGAAGAAAAATTTTAGTCAATAACCACTCTACTCGAGCCAAAAATAATAGAAAAAATCTGTGGCCCCATTACCACTCACACCAGCAAAGGCCAAATAGGGTACCTGGACTTCCATTCTTGGAAGGCTGTAACAAGGCACCACAACACCTCCATCAGGATGGTGTCAGAGAAGGCCAACTAGGGAGTCAGAACTTTCATCCCCACTGGCCAGCAATGATCCTGCACCTCCACAGTGTCATTACAGTCCACATGAGGAGCTTGTACTTCTATTTCCACTTGGAATTTATAAGGTATCCCTCCCTTTCCCTGCTGAGTTAGTGTCAGAAAAGGCCTAGTGGAGAGTCAAGACTTTCATCATTGCCTAGTGGTTACAAGGCCATCCCTATCACAGTGTCAGTGAAGACCATGTGTGAAGCCAGAACTACTACCTCCAATAGAAACAAAGAGCCTGCTTCTTGGGTGTCAATGGAGCTAGGTGGGGAACCTGGACCTCTACCTCCACCTAGCACTGATGAGGCAGTGCCCTCACCTTTCCCCACCTGAGCTGTGTCAGAAGAAGTCAACTAAAACAAAAGATCTAAATAAGATCCAGAGTCTCATAATACAAAACTACCAAGTTTCAACAAAAAAATCACTGGTCATACCAAGAATCAGGAAAATTTCAAACTGAATGGAGAAAGACGATAGTTGGAAACATCAAAATTAGAGAATTGTTAAAAATATCTGACTAAGATTTTAAAGCAAACATTATCTAAAATGTTTCAAGGGGCAATTACAAACACTCTTAAAATAAATAGGAAAACAGGAAACCTCAGAAAAGAAATAGAAAAATCTCAGCAAAGAAGTAGAAGATGTTAAAAAGAACCAAATGGAAATTTTGGAACTGAAAAATATAACAACTAAATTTAAAAGTTCAATATATAGCTCAATAGCAAAATGGACGTGACAGGGAAAGAATCAGTGAACTTGAAGATAAAAGAGAAATTACTCAACTGAACAACAGAGAAAAAATAGGCTAAAAAAATGAACAGAGCCCCCAGGTAATCTATGGGAATATAATGTAATATCTAACATACATGTCATCAGAGTCCTAGAAGGAGAGGAGAAAGACAGCAAGGCTGAAAAAGTATCAGAAGAAATAATGTTTGAAAAATTCCCAAATTTGAAAACAGACATAAACCTACAGATTAAAGAAGCTGAGAAAACCCCAAACAGAATAAACTCAAAGAAATCCATGCCATGACATATCATAATTAAACTTCTGAAAACTAAAGACAAAGAAAAATTCTTGAAAGCAGACAGAGAAAAATGACACCTAACCTATAGGGTAAAAACAATCCAAATGACAGAATATTTCTCATCAGAAACTACGGAGGCCAGAAAATAGTGGCACAATATATTTCAAGTGCAGAAAAGATTGCAAAACCATAATCCCATGCACAGCAAAAACATTCTTCAGGAATAAGGAGGGAATCAAGACATGCTCAGATAAAGGAAAACTAAGAATTTTTCACCAGCAAACCTATCTTAACAGAATAGCTAAAGAAAGTTCTCTAAACAGGTGGAATGATAAATAAGGAATCTTGGGATATCAGGAAGGAAAAAACAACACAGGAAGCAAAAACATGGGTAAAAACAAAGCCTTTCCTTCTCCTTTTAATTTTTCTAAATTATATTAATGGTTGAAGCAAAATTATAGCACTGATTGATGTGATTCTAAATAGGTAGAGGAAATATATTATAAATGGGGCAGAGTAAAGAGATGTAAAGGGAGGTATGGTCTTTATTTTTCACTCCAATGAATAAAATGATGACATCAATAGAATACAATGTTACATGTTTATATAATATAATATCTAGAGCAACCACTAACAGAAGCTATACAAAGAGATACACTCAAAAAAACACTAATGATAAATCAAAATGAATTCTAAAAAATATTCACGTAACAAACAGGAAGGCACGAAAAAGAAAATAGAGATGAAAAGCAAAGAGAACAAACAGGAAACAAAAAATAAAATGGCAAACTTAAGCCTTAACATATTAATAATTAAATTAAATGTGAAATTGTCTAAATACACCAATTAAAAGACAGAGATTGGCAGAGTGTATTTAAAAACATGACCCAACTATATGATTTCCAAAGAAACTCACTTTAAATATAATGATAAAAGACAGGCTGAAAGTGAAAGCATAAAAAAGATATATCATGCAAAGGAAAGTAGAAGTGACTATATTAATATCAGATAAAGTAGACTTCAGTGAAAAGAAAATTATTAGAGACAGAAAAGATATCATGTAAATAAAACAGGGTCAATCCACAACGAGGACATAGCAGTCATAAATATGCATGCACCAAATAACAGAGCTACAAAATACATAAAACCAAAACTGACAGAACTGAAAAAATAGAGAAATCTACAATTATATTTGGAGAATTCAACGCGCCCTCTCAACACCTGATAGAACATCTAGACAAAAAATCAGCAAGGATATAGAAGAAGTCAACACCATCAACCAAAAGGATCTAATCAACATTTTTCGAACACTGTACTCAACAACAGCATAAAACACATACTTTTCAAATGACCATGGAACATATACTAAGACAGACCATATCCTAGGCCATAAAATATAACTCAACAAATTAAAAAGAATTGAAATCAGGCAGAATGTGTGGTCTAACCAGAATGAAATCAAACTAGAAATCAATAACAGAAAGATAACAGTAAAATCTCCAAATGGTTGGAATCTATTTCTTTCTTTTTATTAATTTTTTAATTGCAGTAACATTGGTTTATAACATTATATAAATTCTGTTGTACATCATTATATTTTGATTTCTGTGTAGATTACATCGTGTTCACCACCCAGAGACTAATTACAATCCACCACCACACACATGTGCCTAATCACCCCTTTCACCACCCACCCCCCTTCCCCTCTGGTCACCACCATTCCAATCTCTGTCTCTATGCATTTGTCTGTTATTATTTTTGTCTTCTATTCATGAGTGAGATCATATAGTATTTGACTTTCTCCCTCTGACTTATTTCGCTTAGCATAGTACCCTCAAGGTCCATCCATGTTTTCACAAATGGCCAGATTTCATTCTTTTTATGGCTGAGTAGTATTTCATTGTGTATATATACCACATCTTCTTTATCCATTTGTCCCTTGATGGGCACCTAGGTTGCTTCCAATTCTTGGCTATTATGAATAATGCTGCAATGAACATAGGGGTACATAAATCTTTACACATTCGTGTTTTCATGTTCTTTGGATAAATACCCAGCAATGGAATAGCTGGATAGTATGGTAGTTCTATTCAATTTTTTTGAGGCATCTCCATACTGTTTTCCATAGTGACTGCACCAGTTTGCACTCCCACCAGCAGTGTACGAGGGTTCCCTTTTCTCCACATCCTCTCCAACACTTGTTATTTCTTGTCTTGTTAGTTATAGCCATTCTGACCGGTCATGAGGTGATATCTCATTGTAGTTTTGATTTGCATTTCCCAGCTAATTAGTGATGTTGAACATCTTTTCATGTGCCTGTTGGCCATCTGTATATCTTCTTTGGAGAAATGTCTGTTCAGATCTTTTGCCCATTTTTTAATTAGGTTGTTAGTTTTTTCATTATTGAGGTGTATGAGTACTTTACATATTTTGGATATTAACTCCTTATTAGACATATTGTTTGCAAATATCTTCTCCCAACTTTTAGGTTGTCTTTTCATTTCGTTGATGGTTTCTTTTGCTGTGTAGAAGCTTTTTAGTTTGATGTAGTCCCATTTGTTTATTTTTTCTATTGTTTCTCTTGCCCAGTCAGACATCGTACTTGAAAATATGCTGCTAAGACCTATGTCAAAGAGCATACTGCCTATGTTGTCTTCTAGAAGTTTCATGGTTTCAAGTCTTACATTCAAGTCTTTAATTCATTTTGAGTTGATTTTTGTGCATAGTGTAAGGGAATGGTCTACTTTCATTCTTTTGCATGTGGCTGTTCAGTTTTCCCAACACCATTTATTGAAGAGACTTTCCTTTCTCCATTGTATGCTCTTGACTCCCTTGTCAAAAATTAGCTGTCCATAGATGTGTGGGTTTATTTATGGGCTCTCGATTCTGTTCCATTGATCTGTGTATCTGTTTTTGTGCCACTACCATCCTGTTTTGATTACCACAGCTTTGTAGTATATTTCGAAATCAGGGAGTGTGATATCTCCAGCTTTGTTCTTTTTTCTCTGGATTCCTTCAGCTATTTGAGGTCTTTTGTTGTTCCATATGAGTTTTAGGATTCTTTGTTCTATTTCTCAAACAATTGGAGTCCAACGAACTAAATAACCTATGGGTTAAATTCTCCTTGAGAATTTCATTAAATCTATAGACCATCTCCCCAGAAAAGTCTCCTTGCACACAAAACATGGTGTACAATTTAAGGGAGTCGGCCAACCTATAATTTGCTCACTTTAGTGAACAGACAAGCCCACCTAAAAGCAACAACAAAAGAGAGTGTAGGGGCATTTTAAGAAGATAGAAATTATTGTACATACTATCAGATTCATTATTTTCCTGTAAATAAGGAATTTTCTATTGAAATCAGAATGATAGGTAGTGTGGTATAGTGATTGGGCATGCAGTCTCCAGAATCTGACCTAGACACTGTTACTTTCCATCAGAAAAAAGCTAAGCTATCTACTTAAATTCTCACTCTCAGATTCAATGTGCATAAAATGGGCATCAAAACAGTATCTATCTCCTAGGGTTGTTTTGAAGATTACAAGTGATAAATCATGGGGAGTATAGTGTACCTGCTGATTAATGTACATTTACCATTAAATCTGACAAAAATAAACTTATGCCTGATTACACATAGGGATTCAGGGAAAATAGGCATTCTAAACATTAAAGCACTATGAACAACCTATTCATGCAATAACTCCTTCATATAAGTCAGACTTGACATTTTCATAATTAAGTAAAAGTCCTGTACAAACTTACCTGCTTTTAGCAGGCTGGATCACCTTCCACTTAAACATTGAAAGATGGCTACTTGGCATATTATAAGCATTTCTATATGTCTGAGGTTTCAAATGCTGTTTTAAATGAAGCAAATAATTTCATTTTCTCCTGAGGTTTTTAATTTATATACTTAATAGGTAAATCTCTTAAAATCTTAGTGAAGAACTCTACATTCAATACAATTGAATAGAGTAGAATTTTCCCAGTAGAAAATTTTCACCTGCTGGCCTTGTTCTGAATTCTAATACACCCAGAAAGCATTAAAGCCACTGGGAATATCCTTTTTGAAGTATGTCATTTAAAACATCAAATCCTGAGATTTATGCCTATGGCGGCCTTGCAGGTCCACTGCTAGTAATCTATCCTCTGGTAGCCACGGAGGTGAGCTGCTGGGATCTCCCTCCTGGACGCAATGGCTGATCTTGTAAGGAGCACAGTTAGCTGAATGCCTCCAGCTGCAAGGGCCTTTGGGATCTCCTGCAGCACATGGGCAGAGGCTATGTTCTGCCCAGGCTGCTCCTTGCTAGTGACTGAGAAAGGTGGGGGGCGTCAGGGCCAGGTGAGTTCTGCCAACATGGACCTCCTCTTTGGGAAATCTTGGTGCCAGAGATCCCTATCAGGCTGGCCAAGACTTTCTACAAGCTACACCCATGTCTGAGGCCCTTCATACCCATTCTTCCTTCCTTCTTCCTCTCCCCTCACAGGTATCAGATCAGCATTATGACCTGAGGGCTCTCTCTGTCTACTCCAGCCCTTTCTCCCCATTTATCTTTTATAGGCATTACTGTGAATAACTATCATGCCCTTCAAACTCCATCTTGGTTTCCCAGAGAATCCAAACTGACACACAAACCTAAACTCTGTTTCTAAGAAAGAGAACCCCTGGAGACTCCCAGAAATTATTGAGTATGGAACTTTGCAAACGGTGGGGATCCTAAAATAGCCAGAGGGGTTAAGAGCTAACAGACATGGGTTACAGAAGTTCCAGGCAATTGGGAAGGGGGGATTTATAGCCCTGAAAAGTGGTCATGTGCAAGAGCCATTCAATGCCAAGGTCTTTCCCTTTCAGTACCTTCCCCTATAGATGGTAAAGATTCTGAATTTCAAATTGCCAGAGTTCATCAGAATGTGCAAGTTAATTACTCAATCCAGTTTGGGAAGGGGGGGTCCTATTTCTGTTGAATAGCTGATCAGTTTAACTGTCTAATAGTCATTTAAAAATCAGTAGTAGACCCCCCATGCAGTTTGCTTGTCAAACCAAATGACGAGGGTGTTGTGAATGAGGAGGAGATGAGTACAGCATGTTGTAATTAGTGCATAAGTTAAGGATTTGTTTAATTGTGCTTTATTCCAAGAAGATGTCTAAGCAATATTCTGAATTAAATCCAAAAGCTGTTTCCACTACTTACTAACTTAGCCTTTCTTCCTGGCAGAAACCCCTGAGTTCATGTGTATTCATTAAAATCCAGTCCTAATTGCTCCCTAGTCAGCTATGAATCTTAAGAAGCTTAGCTGTTAAGTGCTTAAATTGTGTTTGCTGACAGAAAATGGAATTTCTGTAATCATTTTCTATGAAAGTCTCCATATTGTTATTATAGTGGTTTTATTCGTAGTAAGTTGCAGAAACTGTGCTAAGGGCATTCACATTAGGATTTATTCATGTAAAAGTTAAGCAGGTTGAGCCATCTCTGGATTTTCCTCAAAGGCCAGTTAAGAGTATCAGCCAATGAAGGAATTCCTAAGTCATGGATATGATAGAGTCCCACTCTAATGGGCACGAGTAGACCCAGCATCACTTCCTGGATCCAGTTTCTCTTCCAAAGATGATGGAGGGGTTGGGCCGAGGCTGGGAGGGAGGGCAAAGGAGAATCTCAGTTCCTTCACTAAGCTCCTGATCAAGTTAGGTCCACAGCACCCTCTGCTTCCCCTGCCCTAACCCTCACCACAGCCTCCTTGTCATTACTCCCCCAACTAGTTCATAATATCCATGAGGGCAGAGACAGTCTGCTTTGTTCCTTACTATATGCCCAACAGCACAGAATTTGGCACAGTTTTGACTGCCAAACTCCTGCATCTCCCACCCTCAAGCCATATACACCTCGAGCCATTTCTAACTAACCTGGTCTTCTACAGCTCTAAAACACAATAATAATACAATAATAGCAGCTAAGATTTATTGAGTCATTTCATTCTGTAGGCCAGGCATTTTACGTGCATTATCTCCTGTAATATTCTAAAGCCTATGAAATCAATAATGAGTTTTGTCTTTTTCAGGTGAGGAAACAGAAACTGTGAAGGGAAAATAAGGAGATAACATCTACAAGTGGCACTGGGAAGCAAGAAGTTGGCCATCGTCCCCAGTGCATGGTCATCACAACACCAAGAAGCCACCGCTCTCCCAGGTCCTACCTTTCATGACTAGACGGGAGAGAAATCTCACTGTCTTGTTTTCCTACCACCCACTCCCTCCTCAAGCCCAAGCAATCTGGTTTTTCTCAGCACTCCATGGAAACTGCTCTGATGTCCTCAGTGGCCTGTTTCTGGCCAAATCTAAATGTCTCTTCTGTATTTTCATCTGTTTACTATGGGGCCGTTTGTCACTTACCTTTCTAAGCTCCCCACTCTCTCATTTTCATCACCTGCCACTTCTCCTGCCATCATCCTATTCTTTGGATTATTTGCTTTTTACGTTCACTGGCTCCTAAACTTGATCTCTGTCTCACTCTGTGGCTACTCCCTTTCCATTTCCCAAAAAATGAAAAGAACTGGCATTTTTACAGATAAGGAAATTGAAATTCAGAGAATCTAAGTACCTTCCCAAATTCACAGTGACAGGGAGAGGTAGGATGTGTATTCAAATTTGGGTCTTATTCTTAATTACTGTGCCTCCAACGATATCCTTCTCACCTCAACTCTGCTCCCTCACTCCCATCATTGGTTTTCAACAAAAAGGAAATAACATGTGGTGGATGGAGATAGCTCATAGATGCTCCATATATTGTCTGTCTATTTCATATGATCCCAGAATTAGTAACTGTCAGTGGGGACAGAGGCTGTATTTCTTCATATCTTCTTTCTGTTTTCAGTCCTCCAACTCTGGGAGCATTGTGGTTTGGGGAAACTGGAGCCACATTTTCAATCTCCCATGAACCAAATGGCCAAACAGTTTTGTACAAAACAACATCTTGAAGCTGAGGGAATGAACATAGCATTGTAATCTTTGAAAATATCAAGGTGGAGGTGCCAAGAGCTGACTGCCAGAATGTGTACTGTCTCCTTGGAGACCTTCCAAGTGAGTGACAGCACTAAGGAAGTAGCATGGGCAATTGAAATGCACAATGAACCCACTCAGTATTACAGATTCTCTGACAATCTGTAACTAACGTAAAAGAGTAATGCACTCCTGGCTCCTATTGTTTTCATGCTTTCCTCTGCAAGGGTCTTACTTCTTCACAAGACTGGAAGCCCCCAGAGGATCATGAAAGGGCTCTAGAAGAGCCATGTGATGTGTGGGGAGAGCACAGAACTATAGGGCAGAAGCCCTGGCTTCTGGTCCTAGTTCCACTTCTCATTAGCTATGGGACGTGAGAGCATGGGCAACATTTGAACCTCTTTAAGCCTTAATTTCCTCATCTTTCAGTGGGGATCACACTTCCTGCCCTATGTGGTCATTACTGTTATTAATATTTGCATCCCCCAACAGCACCTAACTTAATGATGGGCATGTATGTAATAAATCTATGTTGGATTTGCTCTCAATCAAATGAGATTCCCATCCATCAGTAAAATTAACAGTTGGGTTAAATTCTTGAAAAATATAAGTCATCAGAAATAGAGTGTTGAATTTAACCAATCAGGTCAGTTAGGCAAGCAGGAAATTAACATTCATTGGGAACATATTTGTGCAGAACAGTGTGCAGCCATGCTGAATGAAGACTTAAGTCCCTGCCTACAGGAAGCTGAGAGATAACCTGGAAACCTAAAGCATACACACTTGAAACAATTTGAGAACAATTATCAATAATGACAACAATCATAAATGCTATTTATTTGGGAATTACTCTGCCAAGCACTGTGCTAAGCATCTCATATCTTTGACCTCTTTCAACCCTCACCACCACTCTCTGAGAAATGTATATCCATTAAGTTAGCAATTAGGATATCAAGGAAGTTTCTTAAGGGCCATCAACCTAAAAAGGTCACAGCTAGGATGGGGACTCAAGTTCATCCACTGCACCCAAGGGGCCAGTCCGGTGGCATAGTGGTTAAGTTCACATGCTCCATTTCAGTGGCCCAGGGTTCACAGGTTTGGATCCCAGGTGGGGACCTAGCACTGCCCATCAAGCCATGCTGTGGCAGCATCCCACATAAAATGGAGGAAGAATGGCACAGGTGTTAGCTCAGCAACAATCTTCCTCAAGCAAAAAGAGTAAGATTGGCCATGTATGTTAGTTCAGGGCCAATTTTCCTCACAAAAAAAAAAGTGTTAAAATGAAACTGGGTAAGGGATTGTGAGAGTTGGTTGGAGTTAATCAGAGAAGACTTCCTAGATCAAGGAAGCTTAAGATGTAATAAAGAAGGTGAGAGACAGGAAATGGTATAGAGGGGTAAAAAAATGATAAGATGTTCTGAATAGAGGGAATGCCTAGGTCAAGGGACAGAAGAGCGAAAGGTTATTTCTTGTATAAGGACAGGAAAGCAATGGGTTTGCTAGAGCAGAGGTGGAATGGAATGTTGGTGAAGGAGAAGAAAATAACTTGCAGAGGATATTTGGGCTGGCTTATAGAAAGCTTTAGGGCCAGCCCTGGTGGTCTAGTGGTTAAGTTCAGTATGCCCCACTTCGGTGGCCTGGGTTCAGTTCCCAGGCGCAGACCCACACCACTCATCCATCAGTGGCCAGGTTGTGGTGGCAGCTTACATACAAAAGAAAAGAGGAAGATTGGCAATGGATGTTAGCTCAAGGTGAATCTTCCTCAGGAAAAAAAAAAGAAGAAGAAGATGAAGAAAGAAAAAGAAAACTTCAAATGCCCTATAGTTTGACACAATGGGATTTGGACACCTCCAGGTCTTTATTCATGCCATTGCCTCTTCCTGGAATGTCCTTCTTTAACCTTCCCATCTAGTAAACCTTATAGTCTCATCTCAGGCATCACCTTATTTCAGAAAGCCCTCTCTAACCTGTGCGCCCTTGAAGCCCATTTGGGGCACCTCCTCTGGGTTCCCATTGTCCCTTGTGCATACCTCTAACCACATCTTCCAATATAGAAGTTTCATACTTTTGCATTTTACATTTAGGTCTGTGATCCATTTTGAGTTAATTTTTGTGAAAGGTGTAAGTTTTGTATCTAGATTCATTCTTTTGCATGTGGATGTCCTGTCATTCCAGCACCATTTGTTGAAAAGACTACCTTTGCTCCATTATATTGCCTTTGCTCCTTTGTTAAAAATCAGTTGACTGTATTTCATGTGGGTCTATTTCTGGGCTCTCTCTTCTGTTCCATTGATCTGTCTGTCCTTTCACCAATACCCCACTGTCTTGACTATAATAATATTTATAATATAATTTATAAGTCTTGAAGTTGGGTAGTGTCAGTCTTCTGACTTTGTTCTTCTGCTTCAATATTTCATTGGCTATTCTATGTCTTTTGCCTCTCTACATAAATTTTAGAATTAGTTTGTCAATATCCACAAAATAACTTGCTGGGATTTTTATTGGGATTACATCGAATCTATAGATCAAGTTGGGAAGAACTGACATTTTGATAATATTGAGTCTTCCTATCCATGAACGTGGAATATTTCTCCATTTATTTAGTTCTGTAGTGCCTTGCATCAGTTTTGCAGTTTTGCAGTTTTCCTCATATAGATCTTGCACATATAGATTATATAGATCATGTACGTTGGTGTAGCTTGTAGAAAGTCTTGGTCAGCCCAACAGGGACCTCTGGCACAATATTTATATTTACACCTAAAATATTTCATTTTGGGGGGTGCTTATGTAAATGCCAACACATTTTTTATTTCAAATTCCACTTGTTCTTTGCTGGTATATAGGAAAGCCATTGACTTCTGTATATTAACCTTGTATCCTTTAACCTTGCTATATTCATTTATTAGTTCCAGGAGGGTTTTTGGTCAACTCTTGGATTTTCCACATAGATAATCATGTCATCTGCAAACAAAGACAGTTTGATTTATTCCTTCCCAATCTATATACCTTTTATTTCTTTTTCTTGTCTTATTGAATCAGCTAGGACTTCCAGTACGATGTTGAAAACCAGGGCTGAGAGAAGACATCCTTGCCTTGTTCCTTATCACAGTATGAAAGCTTTGAGTTTCTCATCAGTATGATGTTAGCCGTAGGTTTTTTGTAGATGTTCTTTATCAAGTTGAGGAAGTTCCCCTCTATTCCTAGTTTACTGAGAGGTGGTTTTTTTTTGGTGAGGAAGATTGGCCCTGAGGTAACATCTGTTGCCAATCCTCCTCCTTTTGCTTGAGGAAGATTGCTGGTGAGCTAACATCTGTGCTCATCTTCCTCTATTTTGTATGTGGGGCACTGCCACAGCATGGCTTGATGAGCAGTGTGTAGGTCTGTGCCTGGAATCTGAACCTATGAACCCCAGGCCACCAAAGCAGAGCATGGCAACTTAACTACTACACAACTGGGCCAGCCCCTACTGTGAGGGTTTTTTTAACAAATAGGTGTTGGATTTTGTCAACTATTGATATGCAACTATTGATTTGATCATGTGATTTTCATTCTTTAGCCTGTTGATGTGATGAATTACATTAATTGATTTCAAATGTTGAAACAGCCTTGCATACCTGGGATAAATCCTACCTGGTTATGCTGTATATTGTTTGTATACATTGTTGGATTCAATCTGTTAATATTTTGTTGAGTGTTTTTTAATGTATGTTCACAAGAGATATTGGTCTGTAGTTTTCTTTTCTTGTAATGTCTTTGGTTTTGGTATTAGGGCAATGCTGGCCTTGAAGAATGAGTTAGGAACTATTTCCTCTGCTTGTATCTTCTGGAAGAGATCGTAGAGAATTGGTATAATTTCTTCCTTAAATGCTTCATAGACTTCACCTGTGAACCCATCTGTGAACCTACCTGGTGCCATCTGTTTGAAAGCTTATTAATTATTCATTCAATTTCTTTAATAGATGAGGTATATTCATATCATCTATTTCTTCTTGTTTCAGTCTTGGCAGATTATGTCTCTCAAGGAATTGATCCATTTCATCTAGGTTATCAAATTTGTGAGCATATAGTTGTTCATAATCTTTTATTATCCTTTTAATGTCCATGGGATCTGTAGTGATGTCCTGTCTTTCATTTCTTATATTAGTAATTTGGTCTTCTCTCTTTTTTTCTTAGTTAGCCTAGCCAAAGTTTTCTCAATTTTATTGCTCTTTTCAAAGAACTAGTTTTTGCTTCCATTGATTTTCTATATTGATTTCTACTTTCAATTTCATTGATTTCTGCTCTAATTCTTATTATTTCTTTTCTTCTGCTTACTTGGGATTTAATTTGCCATTCTTTTGCTAGTCTCCTAAGGTGGAAGCTTAGATAATTGATTTTAGATCTTTCTTCTTTTCCAATATATGCATTCAATGCTATAAATTTCCCTCTAAGCACTGATTTTGCTGCATCCCACAAATTTTGATAAGTTGTATTTTCTTTTTCACTTAGTTCAGAATATTTTTAAATTTCTCTTGAGGTCTCCTCATTGTGTTATTTAGAAGTGCATTATTTAACCTCCAAGTATTGGGGGACTTTCCAGCAGTCTTTCTGTTTTTGATTTCTAGTTTAATTCCATTGTGGTCATCTGAGACTAGACATTGTATGATTCCTATTATTTTAAATTGTTAAGGTGTGGTTTAAGGCCCAGAATGTGGTCTATCTTGGTGATGTTTCATCTGAGCTTGAGAAGAATATGTAATCTGCTGTTGTTGGATGAAGCAGTCCATAGATGTCAATTATATCCCGTTAATTGATGGTGCTGTTGAGTTCAACTATGTCCTCACTGATTTTTCTGCCTGCTGAATGTGTCCAATTCTGATAAGGTTGTGTTGAAGTCTCTAACTATAATAGTGGATTTATCTATTTCTTCTTGCAGTTCCATCAGTTTTTGCCTCAAGTATTTTGACACTGTTGTTAGGCATATATACAATATGGATTATTATGTCTTCTTGGAGTATTCACTCCCTTTATCATTAGGTAATGCCCTTCTTTATCCCTGATAACTGCCTTTGTTCCAAAGTCTGCTCCATCTGAAATTAATATAGCTACTTCTGCTTTGTTTTGATTGGTATTAGCATGATATATCTTTTTATAACCCTTTACTTTTAATTTATATGTGTCTCTATATTTAAGTGGATTTCTTTTAGAAAACATATAGCTGGGTCTTATTATTTGGCCCACCCTGACAATCTTTGTCTTTTAATTTGTGTACTTAGGCCATTGGTGTTTTAAGTGATTATTGATATAGTTGGATTAATATCTGCCATATTTGTTACTATTTTCTACTTGTTGCCCTTGGTCTTTGTTCCTATTTCTGTCTTCCACACTTTTTCTGCTTTTTGTGTTTTTTAAAGCACTTTATTGTGGTATAATTGATATACAAAAAGCTATACATATTTAATATACATGACCTAATGAGTTTGGAGATAAGTATACATCTACAAAACCATCACCACAATCTATGCTATAAACATATCCATCCTCTCCAAAAGTTTCCTCTCATCTTCTTTATTTTTTTTTATTAGAACACAACATAAGATTTATTCCTCTTGGCAAAAATTTAAGTATACAATATCATGTTGTTAACTAAAGGCACTATACTGTAGAGTACACCTCTAGAACTTATTCATCTTATATAACTGAAATTTTGTACCCTTTTATTCAGACCTGCCCATTCTTCCTTCCTGCTAGCCCTTGGAAACTACCATTCTACTCTCTGCTTCTCTGAATTTGACTATTTTAGATTCCTCATATAAATGGGATCATGTAGTATTTGTCACTGTGTGTCTGGCTTATTTCACTTTGCATAATGTCCTCCAGATTCATCCATGTTGCCACAAATGTCAGGAATGGCAGGATTTCCTTCTTTTTAAGGCTGAGTAATATTACACTGTATGTATATACCACATTTTCTTTATCCATTCATCCATTGACGGGCACTTAGATTGTTTCCATGCCTTAGCTATTGTGAATAATGATGCAATGATCATGAGAATGCAGATATCTCTTCAAAATCCTATTTTCAATTCCTTTGGATACATACTCAGAAGTGAGATTGCTGGACCTTTTGTAGTTTTAATTGAGCATTTTATGATTTCATTTTCTCTCCTTTCTTACCAAATCATATATACTTCTTTTTTTTAACTTCTTTGAGTGGTTGCTCTAGAGTTTGCAATATACATTTACAACTAATCCAAGTTCACTTTCACATAACACTATACCACTTCACAGATAGTGCAAGTACCAAATAATGACAAAATATTCCTAATTTCTTCCTCCCATCCATTTTATCATTGCTATAATTCATTTCACTTATACATAAGCATACATAATTGAATACATTTTTGCTATTATTATTTTGAACAAACTGTTTTCTTATGGATTACTTAAGACTAAGAAAGATAGAAGATTTGATTTTGCCTTCACTTATTCTTTCTCCAGTGCTCTTTCTTTACATAGATCCAAGTTTCTGAAGTATACAATTTCCCTCTCTCTGAAGAACTTTTTTTAACATTTCTTGCAAGGCAGGTCTACTGATGACAAATTCCATCACATTTCCTTTGTCTGAGAAAGTCTTTATTTCTCCTTCACTTTTGAAGGATAATTCTGTAGAGTACAGAAATTCTAAATTCTAAATTCTAAATTCTAAATTCTAAATTTTTCTTCTCTGAACACTAAATATTTCACTCCAATCTCCTCTTGCTTGCATGGTTTCTGAGAAGAAGTCAGTTATGATTCTTATCTTTGTTCCTATATAGGTAAGGTATTTTTTAACTCTGGCTTCTTTCAAGATTTTTTCTTTATTTTATATTTTCTGCAGTTTGAATATGATATGGCTAAGTGTAGTCATTGTTTGGTATTTATCCCACTTGGTGTTCTTTGAGCTTCCTGAATCTATGAAGCAGTTTCTGACATTGCTTTGGGGAAATTCTCAGTCATTATTGCTTCAAATATTACTTCTGTTCTTTTCTCTCTTTCTTCTCCTTCTAGTATTCCCAGTACATGTATCCTACACTTCTTGTAGTTGTCCTATAGTTCTTGAATATTCTGTTCTTGGTTTTTTTTTCAGTCTTTTTTCTCTTTGCTTTTCTTTCTTGAAAGTTTATATTGTCACATCCTCAAGCTCAGATTTGTTTTCCTCAGCTGTGTCTAATTTACTAATGAGCCCATCAAAGGCATTCTTCCTTTCTGTTAGTGTTTTTTATCTCTAGCATTTCTTTTTTTTTTTTTTTCCTGAGGAAGATTAGCCCTGAGCTAACTACTGCCAGTTCTCCTCTTTTTTGCTGAGGAAGCCTGGCCCTGAGCTAACATCCGTGCCCATCTTCCTCTACTTTATATGTGGGACGCCACCACAGCATGGCGTGCCAAGTGGTGCCATGTCTGCACCCGGGATCTGAACTGACGAACCCCGGGCCACCAGAAGTGGAACATGCACACTTAACAGCTGAACCACTGGGCCAGCCCCTAGCATTTCTTTTTGATTATTTCTTAGAACTTTTATTACATTTTCTATATGCTCTTCCTTGTTATCTACTTTTTCCATTAAAGCCCTTATATATCAATCATAGGTTTTTTTAAATTCTTAGTCTGATAATTCCAACATTCCTGCCATATCTGACTCTAGTTCTGATGTTTGTTCAGTCTCTTCAAACCATGTTTTTTTGGCTTTTAGCATACCTTGCAAATTTTTGCTGAAAAGTGAACATAATGTATTGATGTTATGTACTAAATGTTTACATCCTCTCAAAACTCCTGTTGAAGCCCTAACCCCCAATGTGATGGCATTTGGAGGTGGGGCCTTTGGGAGGTGATCAGGTTTAGATAAGGTCATGGGGGTGGGGCCCCCATGATGAAATTAGTGTCTTTGTAAGAAGAAGAATAGACCAGAACTCACTCTCTCTCTGCCATGTGAAGATCCAAAAAGAAGGCAGCTATCTGCAAGCCAAGAAGAGGGTCCTCACAAGGAGCTGAATCTGCTGGCACCTTGATATTTGACTTCCCAGCCTCCAAACTGTGATAAATAAATGTCTATTCTTAAGCCACCCAATCCATGGTATTTTGTTATAGCAGCCTGAGCTGACTAAAATAACTGAGTAGAAGGAACTGTGGTAAATACACCTTTAGCAATGTCTTGGTAAGGTGAAGGGAGAGGGGAAGTGTTCCATAATGCTATGATTAGGTCACAGTCTTTTGGTGAGCTTGTGCCCCTGGACTGTAAACTTCACTGCTTCTCAGTTTTATTCACCCTTTAGGTAGGACAGGATGGCTATAGGAGGCTGGAGTTGAGTGTTTCCCTTCCCCCAGGTAGTTCAGGCTCGGATAAAACCCTAGCAGGTGAAGTTCTGATAAAATAGTTTCTGCTGAGGGCAGACCTTGTTAAGAAGAATGGAATGCTCTAGTATATTTCAAAATTGTTTTCTTTCCCCTTCCACCTGCCAGAATCATGAGGAGCTTCCTCTATGATATTTACTTTAAGGCCCTGGTCAAGCTCCTGGGAGTAAAACTCACAAAAGCGTGGGAGCCCCCCATGACTGGGTCCCTCTGGAGTTTTTAACTCTTAGAGTTCTCCACACTGAGCCTCCAGTTCAGTTTACTATACTTGCAATTCATCAATTACAGTTTAGGTTTTCCTACCATGAGCTTTCTCCTCATGGGTGTCTTCTTCGTTAAGTTGTGATCCTCTGTATACGACTGCCTGTTCTCCAATTTGAGGAGCAGCAGTTTGCCCTGCGACCTCACTTCTCTGATGAATCTGGGAAGAGTTGTTGATTTTTCAGTTTGTTCAGCTTTTTATTTGTTATTAGGACAGAGTGGCAACTCGTAAACCACGGTTATTTGTTTTTTCTACCTAAGTATACCTTCTTTATCAACTCAGTCCCTGTTTCCTACAGTAAAGTGATAAACAGATTTGTTTGTTTTTTTAAAGGAAAGTGACATACAACAATGAATATGAAAATTGCTCTCAATTCTTTAGATGATGTTTCATTTTCATGAACAGATTTTCCTGTTATTGTAAATTTATACTAAGTAAATGATGATCGCATTAACTGGCATGCTTGGTGTGCTTTTGATCATCTTTTTCCAAAAGTGACTGCCAAGAGAACTTCCTAACAAACATCACTTAACCACTAAATGACTCTATTTCTTCTATAATGATAGCTTATTTAGATATTGCTCTTCATTCCATTTTCTTCTCTATTCTATTGCCATTAACAATAATGAGATTTCCACACTTTCTTTGAAAAAAATATAATAGATTCTTCAAGCAATTGTTTCCCTGCTGAATCTTACTGTAGAAAATGGAACATGTCTTCGGAATCATGTTTAATTATTCTAGCCTTACCAAAAGCCCTCAAGTTTAGGATTCACATCTGAGTTGAGCTTTATTTATGACCCTTACCATACTGTACTGTAATTAACTGTTCACTTATCTGTCTCAAGATTAGACTTGGAGACCCTCAAGGGCAAAGGCCATGTCTTACTTATCTCCATATCTTCCATGCCAAGCACAGTGCCTTGGCACATACTTGGCACTTGGGAAATATTTGTTGAACTGAGATGTACTTCCTCTTACTCTTGGTTCACTTTTTGCCAAATTCTCATTCATTCACTCACTAATTCAACAAATGTTCATTGTAGAAATGCTCTCCTCTGTGAGTAACAGGGAAAGTTTTCAAGTACATCTTCTTCTCTGTAACTTTTTCAAGGAAAGGTTTTCATTATACATCATTCTGTCAATAACAAAATATTTTATTTAGTACATGATATGTGCCAGGAATGATGCTAGGTGCTGGAGCAACAGTGATAAACCAGATAGATGAGGTCTTCACTCTTATAGTGAAAGAGTCAGACATTAAACAGTTATTAAATCGCAGCAGCATGTGTCTCGTCACAGTACCATCACACTGTTCCTAACGTGCCTTTCCTCATCTGTCTACCCCATTGGTCTGTTATGTCCTTGAGGACAAGAACTATGTCTACCTGTTTTGCTGACACTCATCCTCTCTGTCTTCCAGCACCTAGCACAGTGCCTGACACATGATAAGAGCCCAACACATGTTAGTCGAATGAATTAAAAATTAAAGAATGAATGACCAAATGAATAAAGATTATCAATGTTACTATGTGGTAAGATTAACTAGGCAATCTTCATACTTCCCACTGAGCAGGTCTTCTTGAATTTATAAACAATAGATACAACTTGCAGAATCATAGCCTAGTGTGGCATGGCCTATGGAATTCAACCATATCCTATTCCCATCAAATTATTCTCCTTCCTAGCAGAAGGCGAAGTGTTGATAAAAAAGTTAAAAAGGACTTGCAAGGAGAGACTCAACAATAATGTATAACGTTTATCGAGCATGGACCACAGTCTGTGCTATGAGGTTTGCATAGATTAGCTATTAAATACTTTTTTTTTTAAGATTTTATTTTTTCCTTTTTCTCCCCAAAGCCCCCTGGTACATAGTTGTATATTCTTTGTTGTGGGTCCTTCTAGTTGTGGCATGTGGGACGCTGCCTCAGCGTGGTCTGACGAGCACTGTCATGTCTGCGCCCAGGATTCGAACCAACGAAACACTGGGCCGCCTGCAGTGGAGCGCGCGAACTTAACCGCTCGGCCACGGGGCCAGCCCCTATTAAATACTTTTATAACATCTCCTTGATGGGGTATAATAATGATCACCTTCATTTAAAACATGAAGAAACGAAGACTCAAGGAACTTAAGTGATTTTCCCATGGTCACACAGCTAGTAAATAGTGTAACTTGAAATTGAATTCATCTCTGTCTGTCTTTAAATTACAGCCCTAAAAATCCCATGATAGATGCCCAATATAATGGACCAATGGTCCTCAGTGTGGGGAAAGGAAATCAAAATCTGCAGAGGGTCATGCAGTAAGTGAAAAAAGTGTACTCACCTGGTTAAAGATGCTGGGTTGACAGTACATATTTATCTCCTTTTCCTCCCAAGAACTCCCAAAATGATAGCAAAGGAATTTAAAAGGGCATAAACCTACAAGAATCAAAAAGATTAGGAGAGGAGCCATAAGTGGGTGAGAGACTTCAACAATTTCGAAGTAGACCAGAAAGGAGGAAGATACAACTTTAAATGCCTTCAGAGGAGAATGCTGGACATAAGCCAGATAATCTGCTCTCTGAAACCCCTAAAATGCATCAATAAGGCAGGGGTGAAGTTCAAAACTGAAAACAGAAGTTTGGTTGAATATCTGTATATGGACTGAATACTCTCTGAGGTCATCACCTTCACCCTACACAGCTGGGCAAGAAACTAGAGGTTTTATCTCTGGAAACATTAAATGGATAGGTTCAGGACTTAAAAGACACAAGGTATGCTGGAGAGCAGGGGTAAGTCTTAAAATAAGATGTCTTGAAAGTCTACTCCTGCAAGTGAAACCATGCCCACCCCTATCCCCAGGTTTACCCCTGCTAGGCTCCAAAACTGACAGCAGCCAGGCTTATATCAAACCCTGCCCTTGAGATATGGAAGAATTATTTTTGGAGAAACTGGCCTATCTGAGCAAAAAAAGATCTCCACATACTTACATCTGAGATTTGAGGATCCTAGTGGAAAAGCCTGGCTCCTCATCCAACCACCTTCATTGTAGACTGCCAGTCAACAATCTTGACCTACACACAGATTTCTAATAAGCGTTTTTGTGCCTCACTCTTAAATATATACAGACAGCCAATGATTATGAGATATTTGAACCCTACTATTTATCACCACCTCCATTGCCACCACCCTCATCCAGGCCATTGTTGTCTCTCATTTGGATTATTCCAGTAGTCTCTCAATTGGTTTCTCAACTTTCACCCTTGCCCCATTACAGCTTGTTCTCAACAGAGTCATCAGAGTGATATTTTTAATACATACCCAAATCATGTCACTCCTCTTTATCAAACCCTCCAGTGGTTCCCTATCTTGAGCAGAGTAAAAGCTAAAGTCCATTTCCAGGCCCACGAAGGCCCTTGTTATCCAAACACATTTCCTACTGCTCTTCCTTTTGCTCACTACACTCCATCCACACTGGCCTTCTGGATAGTCAATTATACCAAACATCTTCCCACATCAGTGCCTCTGCACATATTCTATGAAAAAACAGTGTCTGCATCCTTCTGCTCTCCATAACTTGCCTTATATTTCTTTACAGCACTCATCAATTATCATCTGCCATAATCACCATCCCACTAGAATGTAAACTCCATTAAAGCAAAGTCTTTGTTTTTATTTTGTTCATTTAGAACAGTGACCGGTTCATTTTAAGCACTCAATATTTATCAGATGAATGAATAAATTTGAGGAAGGTCTCCAACATTAAACAAACAAACAAACAAACAAACTAAACAGAAATAATGCAATCCAGACTTATAACAGAGAAAATGAAAGAAATAGAAAAAAATCTGTGTTTTAAAAATCTGCATATTGACATCAGTAGGAATTGTGGAGTAAGAATCTTGAAAAATTGTTTCCTCCATAAAAGCAATGAGAACATGGAAAAAGAATTGTTAGAATCAACATTTTGAGAACTCTGAAAATTAACGAAAGGCTTGCAGCAATCTGGGTAATACTTATTCAAGAAAAGTGGCTGATTTTCTGTGAAAGAGTGAGCTTTCAGGCACTTTAACTCACCCTATTCCCATATTGTTCTCCCCAACTGAATAACAGCCTTGAGATCCAACACCCCTGCAATCACAGTGAACATCAGCAAACTGGCCGCCATTGGAGGGGGAAGAATGGGATCGGATATTCCTCATTCCCAGAGAAGAGAATTGTCATTATTTGACCAATCTGGTGGTTTCCTGGGAGACTCGACTCACAAAGTTTATTGTTACTTAACCTGACTAGGAGCATGTCAAATGCCTAAAACCTTTTCCCCAGGGAAATTTGTAGGAAATAATTAGAAGCAACTGATTAGCTTTGAGGCTGCCTTCAAGAGTGGATAAGAATTATGTCAAACAATAGGCTAACAAACATGATTAAAAGGAAAATCTGGGAAATGAGATATTCTGGGAATTCAAAAAGCTCTGACATATTCCAGGGAACCTAGAAGGCCATGTGCGTGTGTTTTGGGAAATCAGCTCTTATTGAGAATCCCTTGTATATCTCTTGTTCCTTTCAAGATTCTCTTTTAATCTTTGACTTTCAACAGTTGGAATATGATGTGTCTAGCTGTGGCTTTCTTTGAGTTTTTCCAACTTAGAATTTGTTGAGCTTCTTGAATGTGTAGATTATTAGATAACCTAGGTGAAATTTATAAATTCCCAGCAAGACATAAACTACCAAAGCTGACTCAAAAAGAAATAGGAAATCTGAATAATCCTATAACAAATAGATTGAGTCAGTAATCAAAAAATTTCCCACAAAGAAAAACCCAGGTCCATATGGCTTCACTGGTGAATTCTACCAAACTTTAATGAAGAATTAACACCAATAATCTGCAAATTCATCCAAAAAATAGAAGAGGAGGAGATGCTATCCAACTCATTCTATGACACTAGTATTATCATGATACTAAAACCAAACAAAGACTTTAAAAGAAAAGAAAACCACAAACCAATGTCCTTTATGAATATAGATGAAAATTTCACCACAAAATACTAGCAGACTTAATCCAGCAACATATACAAGGGATTGTACACCATCAGTAAGTAATATTTAACTGAAGAATGCAAGGTTGGTTCAATATTAGAAAATCAACTGATGTAATATACCATATTAATAGAATAAAGGATAAAAACCATATGATCATCTCAGCACATGCAGAAAAGTCATTTGACAAAATCAAAACCCTTTCATGATTAAAAAAATAAAAACTTAGCAAACTAGAAATAGAAGTGAACTTCCTCTGTCTGATAAAGGGCACCTATGAAAAATCCACAGCTAAAATCATATGTAAACATGAAAGACTGAAAGCTTTCTTCCCCTGAGATCAAGAACAAATCAAAGATGTTCACACTTGCGTCTTTATTCAATATTGTACTGGAGGTTCTAGTCAGGGCAACTAAACAACAAAAAGAAATAAAAGGCATCCAGACTGGAAAAGAAGTAAATCTATCTCTATTTGCAAATGACATGATTTTGTGTACAAAATATTCAAAGGGAGCTACACACACACACACACACACAAACTATTAGAGCTAATAAATGAGTTCAGTAAGATTTCAGTGTAAAAGAACAATATACAATAATCAATTGTATTTCTATACACTAACAATAAATAATTCAAAAAGGAAAATAGGAAAATAATTCCAACTACAATAGCATCAAATAGAATAAAGTACATAGGAATAAATTTAACAAAAGAAATGCCTACATTGCCTTAAAGAGATTGCTAGTAGCAATATTGTCATTAAAGGTGATTCTGAGGAAATCTCAGATAAAAGTGAGGAACATCTATCTTATTGGAAACTGAAGGAAAGATGATCCTCAGTCAAAGTGGCAAAGAACTTGGCTGAATTATGTTCTAGTGTTTTGCATAACATAGAAGCTAAAAATGATAAACTTGAGGGGCTGGCCCTGTGGCACAGTGGTTGGGTTCAGCACACTCCACCTCAGTGTCCCAGGTTCGTGGGTTTGGATTCCAGGCACAGACCTACACCACTCGTCAGCAATGCTGTGGCAGCAACCCACATATAAAGTGTCAGAGGATTGTCATGGATGTTAGCTCAGGGATAATCTTCCTCAAGCAAAAGAAAAGAGAGAGAGAGAGAGAGGAGGATTGGCAACAGATGTCAGCTCAGGGCTAACCTTCTTCAGCAAAAAAACAAAAATGATAAACTTGGATGTTTGAGGAGATTTCCAAGCAAAGTGCTGAAGGTGCAGTCTGGTTTCTCCTTACTATTTTTAATAAAATAAGAGAGGAGAGAGATAAATTGAAGTAATTGTTAAGCCAAAAGGAACTAGAACTTGAAGATATAGAAAATTCTCAGCCTATCCATATTACAAAAAATGAGAAAGCATGTTCTGGAGAGAACACCAAGAGTGTCACTGGAAAATCATTTGATAAAGAGATTATGGGTGCTATTCATAGATTTAATCAGCCATCTCAGAAAAAGCTAGGAATAGTGATGGGATTATATCAGCAGAAATACTGCCAGCTGGGACAAAGGGGAGAGAGACAAGTCAAAATGAAGGAAGGTTGTCAGACTTCTAGGATTCTACAGGACAGGACAATAGAGCTATCCAGCAGCACACATGTGTTCTCCCTCAAAAAAGAGAAGAAAGACCCTGAAAGTGATTCAGAAATAGGTAGGGTTGCCCCTGCTATTATAGACTGAGGGGACAAGGTTGTCTCCTCCTCAGTTTTAAAAGATAAGGCTGTCTTCTCCTCAGTTTCAGCAGTCCATGCTGCCACTGCCCAGTGACTCAGAGACAGAACCACTGCCCAGGGCTGCAGGGGTGACACTGCTATCCTAGTGGGCCGGCAGGGCAGAGCTTTGAGCCAAAGAGGATTATTCTTGAGCCTTAAGATCTAAAGGATCTTGCCTGCGTTTGTGACTGTATTTGGGCATAGGGCCTTTAAAGAGGTAATGAAAGTTAAATCAAGTCATAAGGGTGGGGCCCTAATCTAATATTACTGGTGTGCTTATAAGCAGAGAGACCAGGGATGCACAGTCACAGAGGCAAGGCCATGTGAGGACACAGGGGGACGGTGGCCATCTGCAAGCCAAGGAAAGAAGCCTCAGGAGAAACCAACCCTGCTGGCACCTTGACCATGAACTTGGCTTCCAGAACCATGAGAAAATAAATTTATCTTGTTTAAACCTCCCAGTCTGTGGTATTTTGTTATGGCAGCCCTAGGAAACTAATATAGCCACTATAATTAGGTTTTCTACAACTTGTCACCAAAACATTCCTAACTGATACAACATATCATGGGCAAGGGAATCTATATATCTATATCTATATCTATATTTATATGAGTGTGTATAAAAAAATGAAATAAAGAAGAACTCCATAGATAAATAGGAAAATAATATGAAGAAATGGGTCTTATGAAATATGTGAAAAAAACACTGATAACATATGAAAAAACATAAACATATGGAAAAAACACTCAACATCACTCAAAAGAAAGATACCATTAAACCACAATGAGATATAATTTTGCACCTATCAGATTAACAAAGACAAAAATGCATGATGCATGGAAAAATGGACACCAATACACTGTTTATAGAAGAATAAATCTCTAGGAATAATCTTTAGGGGAGAAATTTAGCAAAATCTGTAAAAATTAAAAATGCACCTATCTTTCGACCCAAGAATTCCATTTCTAGGAATTGATGCTACATGCATAGTCATATGTGTGTAGATTGAAATATGTTCAAGGTTATACATTGAAGAATTGCTTGTAACAGCAAAAGTTTGGATGCAACCTACATATTCAGCATAGAAAAGTGGTTAAATAAACTATGATACACCCATGCAGTGGAATATTATGCAACCATTAAAACAAATGAGATAGTTCTAATTGGACTGAACTCGTGTGGACCCATCTCCATGATATAAGGTTAAATGATAAAAAGCAAGGTGCAGAACTCTGTGTAAATTCTGTGACTATTTCAGTAAATACAAAAATAAAAAGAAATATACTTATATATAGATTTATATACATAGAATATCTCTGGAAGGATACCCAGAGCTAACAGTGGTTACCTCAACAGGAAGGGACAGACACAAATAGATCAACGGAACAGAATGCAGAGTTCAGAAATAGGCTCACACAAATATGGCCAACTGACGTTGAGCAAAGGAAACTCAATGGGGGAAAGGATAGTCTTTTCAACAAATAGGTTAGCACAATTGGACATCCATATGCATAAAAAAATTAGCATAGACCTACACCTCACACCTCATACAAAAAATAACTCAGAATGGATAAGTCTAAATATAAAACACAAAGCTATAAAAATTTTTAGAAGACATTGGAGAAATCTTTATGATCTTGGGTTTAGCGATTAGTTTTTAGATACAACACCAAAAGCATGACCCAAACAAGAAAAAAAATTGATAAATAGGATTTTGTCAAAATTATAAACTTTTCCTCTGCAAAAGATACTGTTAAGAGAATGAAAAGACAAGTCACAGACTTGGACAAAATATTTGCAAGCCACATATCTGACAAAGGACTTATTTCTAGAATATATAAAGATCCCTTAAAACTTAATTAAAAAATTAATAAGAATTAAATTTTTTAAATGGGCAAAATATTTGAATAGACATTTCACAAAGGTTATAAATGGCTATAAGCACATGAAAACATGCTCAAAGTCATTAGTCATTAGGGAAATGAAAATTAAAACCACAAGGAGATACTACCACACACCTATTAAAATGGCTAAAAATCAATAAAACTGACAATACTAAGTACTGGGGAGGATACAAAGCAACTGGAACTCTCATACACTGCTGTTGAGAATGCAAAACAGTACAGACACTTTGCAAGTCAGTTTGTCAGTTTCTTACAAAATTGAACAAACACCAACTATATGGCCCAAACAAACCAATGCCTAGGTAATTATCCAGGTGAAATGAAAACTTACGTTCACTCAAAAAAACATTTGTTGAATGAATGAATGAATCTACCATAACGTAAAATGAGTAGATAATGTCTAAAATTGCTGAAACAAGAAATAACAATAAAAGCCTGTTTTAGGAATAAGGAAGTAAGTACCACAAGAAATAGTCAAAAGATTTAAAAGCGATCTTTTTTTAAAGCCCTTTTTGAAGATTTAAAAGAGACTCTCAGGGGCAGGACTAATGGGTGGGAATAATTAGATGTGAATGCTGTTTTTCATCTAACTTTCTGGGACTATTCATTTTTGAACTAACTGAATATATCACTTTCATAAAAATTAGAGAGCAAAGGCATGTTCTGTGATTCTATTTCTACGAAGTTCTAGAACCAGCGAAACTAATCCATGGTTGCATGTCACTTAACCTCAAATGTTTCAGAAAAGAAATTATCTATAAACATAAAGAAAGCAAGTGAGGTAAAATGTTAATGATAGGTGGATCTGGGTAAAGGGTATGTGAGTGTTCCTTGTAGTATTCTTTTTCTTGCAACTTTTCTGAAAGTTTGAAATTATTTCCAAATAAAATTTTTAAAAATAACGAATTTGTGGCAGAAAAATCAGAATGGTTGCTCTGCAGTGTGAAAACAAGGGACTGACTGGGAAAGAGCATGAAGGAAATTTCTGGAATGCTGGTAATGCTCTATATCTTGACAAGGGTTTAGGTTATATGGTGTGTGCACATATCAAACCTCAGAATGGTACTCTTAAGATCGCTACTCTTAAGATTTTGCTGTATGTACCTTTTACTTCAATTAAAAACATAAACAAATATTGAATTTAATGATATTCATGCTGAAGTGTTTAGAGGTGATATGTACTGGTGGCTGCAACTTACTTTCCAATGCATCAAAAAAAAACACACAAAATGAATTGTTGCATGGAAAGAGGCATAGAAAAATAGACAGATATGTAATAAAGCAAAAATAGCAAAATGTTCATTATACAACCCAATGGTGGGTACGTGGCTGTTTACTATAAATTTCTTTAAATTTTTCTGTATGTTTGAAAATTTTCATAAGAAAATGTTGGGCAAAAAGCAAACGATGAGAAAACACTATGAAAGGAGGCATAGGATTTTAAAGTTTATCAGAAAGGAACAAGTCTTTTAAAAGATTGCAAAACATTGATATGGGTAAGGAAATCGAAGTTAAAGAGATTTACCCATGATGGCCCAGCTTGAAGTGGCAGGAAAAGGTCTGGAACCCATATCTGCCCAACGTGCAGCACACAAAGTCTTCTCAACAGCAAGGCCCCTGAGGCCCAGTACCACATCCACATGACCAGCTCTGTCCTCTGTCTAGCCCAGCACTATATGCAGTGGACGCTTAGCACCCTTAGATAAGGATGGGGGACCCCGTTTTCTTCACCAATTTTGATCAAATTTTCACTTGGACTTTTACAGAGAGATCAAATTCTGGTCTCCATTTGTCAATGGAGAATTTTAAACTTCCCTTGGGACATTTGTGAGCATGAAACTTTCATCTCAGCCTTTCTTATGACTGAGAGGCACTGCTTTCCCATCTTTGTTGAATCAGACACAAATATTTTGGTTAAGTAAATAGCCTGGAGAGAACTACCATTGCTCACATCAATCTTTTAGGCCAGATTGCACACTTAGAAGCACAAATAACTTCAATGTCCATCAACAGAAGAACGAATGAGAAAATTGTGGTGCAATTATGTAATGGACTACTATGCAGCAATTAAAATTAATGCACTAGAACCACATGTAACAAAATGGATAAATCTCAAAAACATCATGTTGAACAGAAAAGGAAAGTTGCAGAAGAAAGCATATAACATAATATTCTGTCTTAAATTTTAAAAACATGCAAAACAAACCATACATTGTTTGAAGACATGTATCTATGTATCAAATGTATGAAATGATAAAAACAAAATCTAGAATAATGGTTTCCTCTTGGGAGAGAAAGGAGTTACACAGGTGGTTTCTATAATTTTTGTTTTAGAAACAAAAACTTAAAAGCTAGAGTTCTGTTTCTTATCATTGCAGATGAGGTAATTCAGAACTACCCTTCTGCTAAAGAAAACTAAGAAAACAAAATATCTTTAAAGGAATACATTCCTAAAATTATCATGAAACTGATAAAAGAGTGTAGAGTTACCAAGCTTACATCCAGGCTTGGATCAGAAAACCCACAGAGCCATTTGGTCTACTTTTCCAATGGGGCTTATGCCAATATAGAAGATGTGACTGCGAGGTGAGCAGCATTGTTGACAGTGCTAAAGGAACAAAAGTTGTAGTCCAGGATCTGCAAAGGATGGGAGCCCTGTAAACCGCCCCTCATCTAGGGTTGGGACCACACAAGACTAAATACTAGGTGGCATAATCATCAACTAGAAATAAACCATACCTCACATGGATTACAGCCATGTTTAGGATCATCTGAGTGGTTCAGAACATCTCAAGGCCTAAAACTGGAGCAAGGTGATCCTGAGTAGCTAACCTAGAGCCCTGACATCATTAAGCAATAGGAAGTGGATTCTTCCCCAATTGGGCCTCCGGATGAGAATGCAGCCTGGCTGACACCTTAAATGTAGCCTTGTAAGACCCTAAGCAAAGAACCCAATTAGACCATGCCCACCCACAGAAACTGTGAGATAATAAGTGTGTATTGTTTGAAGCTGCTAACTGTGTAGCAATTTGTTGCACATCAATTGATACCTAAGACAACACCCATATTGACTAGTCATTGGATGTAAGCTGTACCCAGGAAAGGGGCTTGACTTCGGACAAGGTCCTCTCTTCAACAGAAGCAATTCCTATAAAGGGCTAGCAGCTGAAGACTGGCATCCAGAAGAACCCCAGAAGTTGAGTGAACAAGTCCTTCAGAACTAAAAGGGAATTGAGGGAGTGCAGCACACAATCCACAGCAATCCTCCTCATCCTTCAAATCTCATTCAGTAGTTTTCTGTAGCTGCCATAACAAATTACCATAGACTTGGAGGCTTAAAGGGACAGAACTTTATTCGCTCACAGTTCTGGAGACCAGAAGTCTGAAATCAAGGTGCTGGCAGGACCACACTCTCCCTGGAAGCTCTAGGGCAGAATCTCTTCCAGCTGCTGGTGGCTGCCTGGCATTCCTTGTCTTTCCTTGGCTTGTGGCTTTATTACTCCAATCTCTATCTTGATCTTCGTATCACCTTCTCCTCTGTGTCTCTAGATGTCTTCTCTTCTTCTGTCTCATAATGATACTTATGGTCCCACCAGCCAGATATGACTTCACATGCTGGCCCCAGTCTAAATTTCTAGCCTCATCTTATCCATCCTTGGAAACTCCAGAATCTTTGGTTGACACCTCCTCTATGGCATTTTCCTTAGAACATCTTATATTATAGTACTAACTTTGTATACCCTCACCCTCACCCTTACCATTATTAAACTGAGTACCAGGGAGGCAGCATGTGTTCAAGTTCCAACTCTGTCACATACTAGTGTGTGTTATCTTGGGCAACCTCCTTTAGTGATTCATTTAATACATATTCATTGAGTGCCTGCTATTTTGCATACACTGTACCAGCTGCTAGGTACACAGCAGTGAACAAAGCCCATTATGGGACTTATGCTCTTGAGAGAAAGACAAACAGTAAACAAGAGAAGAGTGAAATGTATTTTATATATTTACCTACTTTATGTTAAATAGTAATAAGGGATCTGGAGGAATATGAAGCAGTGGGGGGGGGTAGAAAGCATGGTGTGGGGTGCAATTTTAAATAGAGTTGTCAAGGAAGACCTTACTGAGAAGGTGCCAAATGAGGAGAAATCTTAAGGAGCTAATGAAGCCACGAGTCATGTGGTTATTAAGAGGAAATTCATCCCAAGCTAAAGAAACACCATTAGCAAAGGCCCTGAGGTGGGACCATGCTCGAAACATTCAAGTATGGCTGGAGGGAGAATAAGTGAGGAGGAGGGTTACGTGAGAGGAAGAAAGTAGGAGATGAAGTCGGGGGTAAGGGGCAGATTCTAGATCAGAAGGGCCTTGTGGGACATGGTAAGGACTTTGGCTTTTACTTTGAATGAGCTCAGGAATCACTGGAGGATGTCAAGTAGAAGAATGACAGGATCTGGCTTACATTTGAACAGATCACTCTGGCTGCTGCGTGGAGGAGACATTGCAAGGAGGTGTCATAGGCAGAATTCTAAGTATACACCACCACCCCCAAGATTTCTGTCTCCTGGTTATTCGGTCAAACATTAAACTAGGAACAGTTGTGAAGAGATTTTTCTGATGTAATTAAAGTCCCAAATCAATTGACCTTAAAATCTGGGGATTATCTGGATGAGCCTGATCCAATAAAGGGAATCCTTTAAAAGCAGAAGGTTTTCTCCAGCTGGTAGCAGAAGAGGAATTCAGAGAGATTTGAAGCACTTGGGAATTTCGTGTGTTGTTGTTGGCTTTGAAGATGGAGGGACCACAGGAGAAGGAATGTGGGTGGCCTTTAGGAGTGACCCCCTGACAGTAGCCAGCAAGAATATGGGGACCTGGGACCAGAGCCACAAGTATCTGGATTCTGCCAACAACCTGAATGACCTTGAAAGTGGATTCTTCCCCCAAAGCTTCCAGATAACAATTAAGTCTGGCTGACACCTTGACCTTGGCCTTTTGAGACCCTAAGCAGCAAACTCAGCCAAGCCCTCCAGACTTCTGACGTATAGACCTGTAAGATAATACGTGAGTGTTGTTTTAAGCTGCTAAGTTTGTGGTTGTTTAAATATGCAGCAATAGGGGGCAAGAGAGGAAGCTTGGAGACCAATTGAGAAGCTATGGGAGGATTACTGGGAAGATGGCAGCATAGGGGGACTCTAAGCTCATCTCCTCCCATGGACACAACAAATTTACAACTACCTTTGGAACAATTACCCCTGAGAGAGAACCAGAAACTGGATAAAAAGAACCCTTACAACAGGGGACAATACTGACTGAGGTGGAAAAGGCAGAAATACCTCTATGGAGAGGAATAAACCACATACTAGCCACAGTGCTTCATGGCCAGGAGCAATCTTAAGCCACATAGGGGATCTGCTCCACCTTCCAATGCCTGAAACAATTGTATACTGCCATGCCTGCAGCCAGCCCCACCTAGCTGTACTCCTGAGAAAGCTGAGAACAGCCTTGCAGGCCAGAGGCCTACAGCAATTGTGCACCCCTGAGGCTAGCAACCAGCCACACTGGGGGGCCTACTCACTTAACAGCAAAACAGTAGTATGTGTGTGCTATTAGACCTTGCAGCCAGCTGTGCTGGGGCTCCCCACGCCCAATAAAGTGACTATAGGGACCATAGCAGCCACATGCAGCTGAGTCTTACAACCAGGTGGCCAGGGGGACAGCCTAGACTTCCCACGCATCTGCAGTAAGAGAAATCCTGCTATAACAGAAGGGCACATGTAGGCCACAGAGGAGACACTCCTGGAACATTTTTAACTGGTGACAAGAGGGAAGGACATTGCTGAGCCTCACAAGGCATGTCTTACATAAGGCCACTCCTCCAAGATCAGGAGATGTAGCTGATCTACCTAACACATGGATATAAGCACAGAGAAGTAGGCAAAATGAGGAGACAAAGGAATATGTTCTAATAAAGGGAACAGGACAAATCCTCAGAAAAAGAACTAAGCAAAACAGAGATAAACAATCTACCTGATAAAGAGTACAAACTAATAGTCATAAGCATATTCATCAATCATGGGGAAGAATAGATGAACACAGTGAGAACTTCAACAAAGAACTGGAAAATGAAAAAAAGAACCAATCAGAACTGAAGAATACAATAATGGAAATGAAAAATTCATTAGAAGGAATCAATAGCAGAGTAGATGACACAGAAGAACGAATCAGTGAGCTGGATGAAAGAGTAGAGGAAATCTAAGCTGAACAGAAAAATGAAAGAAAGAAGAAGAACAAGGACAGCCTAAGGGTCCTCCAGGACAACATCAAGCCTACTAACACCCATATTATAGGTGTCCCAGAAGGAGAAGAGAGAGACAAAGGAGTAGAAAACCTATTTGAAGAAATAATAGCTGAAAACTTTCCTAACCAAGGAAGGAAATAGACATCCAGGTACAGGAAGCACAGAGAGCACCAAACAAGATAAACCCAAAGAGGCCCATGCCAAGACACATTATAATGAAAATATCCATCATTAAAGATAAACAGAGAATCCTAAAAGCAGTAAGAGAAAGGCAACAGGTTACATACAAAGGAAACCCCACTAGGCTATCAGCTGACTTCTCAGCAGAAACCTTACAGGCTATAAGGGCATGGCATGATATATTTAAAGTACTGAAAGGAAAAAAAATACAGCCAAGAATACCCTACCTGGCAAGGTTATCATTCAGAGTGCAAAGAGAGAGAAAGAGTTTTCCAGACAGGCAAAACCTAAAGGAGTTTATCACCAATAAACTGACCTGAACGAAATGTTCAAGGGACTTTTTAAGTGTAAAAGAAAAGACCACAAATGGAACTAATAAAATTATCGCAAAAAAGGCAATAAAATCACTGGTAAAGGCAAAGATACAGTAAAGGTAGCAGATCAACCACCTATGAAGCTAACATGAAGGTCAAAGGACAAAAGTGCTAAAATTATCTATCCCATGATAAGAGATTAATGGATACACACATACGAAAAAGAGGTTAAATATGACATCAAAACATAAAATGAAGGGGGAGGGGAGTAGAAGAGTAGAGCTTTTAGCAAGAGGTCAAACTTAAGAGACCATCAACTTAACCTAGATTGCTATTTACATAGGTTGTTATATATGAACCTCATGGCAATCACAAACCAGAAACCTATAATAAATACACAAAAAAATAAGAGGAAGCAACCCAAACATAATACTAAAGAAAGCTATCATAAAGTGTGGTACGTTTGTACAGTAAAACACTACTCAGCAATTAGAGTGAGTGACCTACGTCTGCACCTAACAGTATAGTTGAATTTCCAATGTAGTTTTGAATGAAAGAAAACATATCTAAAAGAGTAGTTATATCTTCCATATAAAGTACAAAGACTGAGGAAAACAAATTTATGTCGATAGGGGAGATGACAAAGCAGTTTGGCTGACATCAACATTTGTTTATGGATCTGGGTTCTCATGTCATACATTTATTAACTTTGAAAAGTGCTTAATGTATGATATACTCAATGAAAGTAACAAATACAGATTAGTATATGCCATTCTGTGCATATAACCAAATTTACAAGGTTGAAAATATTTCTCAAACTCAATTACTCAATATATTATAAATAGCAGTGTATCATACAATGAAAATATATTATAGGTATGACAGGTTTCAATAGGTTTATCATTAAAACATTAATATCAATATTATCACATTAAACTGGACACAATCTGTTCCAGAGATTATATTGCTGCTCTCCAAACATTTTTTAAATATCACAAGGTGGTCTGGTCAGTGGTATCAACCTCAACTTTAGAGATTAGAAAACTGAAGCTACAAATGCTTTAATATTATTTCCCAACACAATTTAAATACTTAAAAAGTAACTCAGCATGCTGGTGGACTATGGAATTTTCAATCCCTGCACATTTATTCTCAAGATTTCCTTTTGGCTAGTTTTTTTCGAGATTTTTATTAACAGCTTTCTAAAATACAAATCAATTCCAAAAACTTTCATTGTATTTCATATTCAATCTACCAAATGCACATTTTCCTATTTGGGCAAAGAAATCATTTATATGATAAATCTTTCTGGGATTTATACAATGAGATACATTCTGGTTTTGATTAATGGAATCATATCAACCAGGTTTTCAAAGTTGCACATATTATTGAGAATAAATTTACTTCCATGTAATACGGAGCTTCACCTTTCCCCTATAGATTGACTAATATGCAACTGACAGAGCTTCGCAAATGAATAAATAAACCAATAATAATTTTAAAAAAAACAGCCATCAAACCTCAAGGGAAGAGAGCAAGAAAAGAAGAAAGGAACAGAGAACTACTAAAACATCCAGAAAAAAAGTAACAAAATGGCAATAACAACATACTTATCAGTAGCTACTTTAAATGTCAATGGCGTGTAAATGCTCCAATCAAAAGACATAGGGTGGCTGATTGGATAAAATACAAGATCCATAGACATCCCACTTACAAGAGACATAATTCAGACCTAAAGACAGTCACAAACTGAAAGTGAAGGGATGGAAAAAGATACTCCAGAGGCCAGTACTGTGGTGCAGCGGTTAAGTGTGCATGTTCCACTTCAGCAGCGTAGGGTTCACCAGTTCGGATCCCGGGTGCACACATGGCACTGATGGCAAGCCATGCTGTGGTAGGTGTCCCACATATAAAGTAGATGAAGATGGGCACAGATGTTAGCTCACAGCCAGTCTTCCTCAGCAAAAAGAGGAGGATTGGCAGCAGATGTTAGCTCAGGGCTAATCTTCCTAAGAAAAAAATGATACTCCATGTAAATGGCAATGAAAATAAAGCTGGGGTACTAATACTTACATCAGACAAAATAGATGTCAAAACAAAAACTGTAACAAGAGACAAAAAAGGGCACCACATAATGATAAAGGGAACAATCCAAGAGGAGGATATAACACTTGTAAATATCTATGCCCACAACCTCGGAGCACCTAAATATATAAAGCAATTATTAACAGACATAAAAGAATAAACAGACAGTAACACAATAATAGTAGGGGACTTTAACACTCCACTTACACCAATGGATAGATCATCCAAACAGAAAATCAATAAGGAAACACTGGCCTTAAAGGACATATTAGACCAGATTGACTTAGTAGATATATACAGAACATTCCATCCAAAAACCACAGAATACACATTCTTTTCAAATGCACATGGAACATTCTCTAGGCTTGACCACAAATTAGGGCACAAAACAAGTCTCAATAAATTTAAGAACATCGAAATAATACCACGCATCTTTCCTGACCCCAAAGGTATGAAACTAGAAATCAACTACAAGAAGAAAACCAGAAAAGCCACAAAAATGTGCAGATTAAACAAAATGCTACTGAACAATGATTGGGTCAATGAAGAAATCAAAGGAGAAATAAAATAATTCCTGGAGACAAATGAAAATGAAAATAGGACATACCAAAATCTGTGGGATACAGCAAAAGCAGTTCTCAGAGGGAAGTTCATGGCAATTCAGGCCTACCTCAACAAAGAAGAAAAATCCCAAATAGACAATCTAAAAGGGCATCTAAAGGTACTGGAAAAAGAACAACAAACAAAGCCCAAAATCAGCAGAAGAAAGGAAATGATAAAAATCAGAGCAGAAATAAACAATATAGAGACTAGAAAAAATTAATGACACCAAGAGCTGGTTCTTTGAAAAGGTAAACAAAATTGACAAACCCTTAGCCAGACTCACTAAGAAAAAAAGAGAGAAGGCTCAAATAAATAAAATTAGAAATGAAAGAGGAGAAATTATAACAGATACCACAGAAATACAAAGGATTATAAGAGAATTCTATGAAAAACTACATGCTAACAAACTGGACAATCTAGAAGAAATAGATAAATTCTTAGACTCATACAACCTCCCAAAACTGAACCAAAAGGAAATAGAGAATCTGAATAGACCAATCACAAGTAAAGTGATTGAAACAGTAATCAAAAACCTCCCCAAAAATAAAAGTCCAAGACCAGACGACTTCTCTGGAGAATTCTATCAAACATTCAAAGAAGATTTAATACTTATCCTTCTAAAACTATTCCAAGAAATTGAAGAAGACGGAACACTTCCTAAGACATATTACAAGGTCAACATCACCCTGATCCCAAAGCCAGACAAGGACAACACAAAGAATGAAAATTACAGGCCAATATTGCTGATAACATAGATGCAAAACTCCTCAACAAATATTGGCAAGTAAAATAAAGGAATACATTAAGAGAATCATACACCATGATCAAGTGGGATTTATACCAGGGACACAGGGATGGTTCAACATCTGCAAATCAAGGAGTGTGATACGCGACATTAACAAAATGAGGAATAAAAACCACATGATCATCTCAATAGATGCAGAGAAAGCATTTGACAAGATCCAACATCCATTTATGACAAAAACTCTCAATAAAATGTGTATAGAAGGCAAGGACTTCAACATAATAAAGGCCATATATGACAAACCCACAGCCAACATCATACTCAACAGGGAAAAACTGAAAGCCATCCCTTTGAGAACAGGAACAAGACAAGGGTGCCCACTCTCACCTCTCTTATTCAACATACTACTGAAGGTTTTGGCCAGAGACATTAGGCCATAAAAAGAAATAAAAGGAATCCAAATAGGTAATGAAGAAGTAAAACTCGGTTTGCAGACAACATGATTTTATATACACAAAACCCTAAAGAATCAATTGGAAAACTATTACAAATAATAACTACAGCAAAGTTGCAGGGTACAAAATCAACTTACAAAAATCAGTTGTATTTCTATACTCTAATAATGAACTAACAGAAAGAGAACTCAAGAATACAATCCCATTTACAATCGTATCAAAAAGAATAAAATATCTAGGAATAAATTTAACCAAGAAGGTGAAAGACCTCTACAATGAAAACTATAAGACATTATTGAAAGAAATCAATGATGACATAAGGAAATGGAAAGATATTCAATTCACATGGATTGGAAGAATAAACATAGTTAATATGTCCATACTACCTAAAGCAATCTGCAAATTCAATGCAATCCCATTCAGAATCCCAATGACATTCTGCACAGCAATACAACAAAGAATTCTAAAACTCATATGGGGCAACAAAAGACCCCGAATAGCTAAAACAATCCTGAGAAAAAAAGAACAAAGCTAGAGGCATCACAATCTCTGACTTCAAAATATACTACAAAGCTACAGTAATCAAAACAGCATGGTAGTAGCACAAAAACAGACACACAGATCAATGGAACACAATTGAAAGCCCAGAAATAAAACCACACATCTGTGGACAGCTAATCTTTGATGAAGGAGCTAAGAACATATGATGGAGAAAGGAGAGTCTCTTCAATAAATGGTATTGGGAAAACTGGACAGCCACAGGCAAAAGAATGAAAGTAGACCTTTATCTTACACCATACACAAAAATTAACTCATAATGGATTAAAGACTTGAATGTAAGACATGAAAATTCTGCAAGAAAACATAGGCAGTACGCTCTTTGACATCAGTCTTAGCAGCATTTTTTCAAGTACCGTGTCTGACCAGGCAAGGGAAACAATAGAAAAAATAAACAAATGGGACTACATCAAACTAAAAACCTTCTGCACAGAAAAGGAAACCATCAACAAAATGAAAAGACGACCTAAAAATTGGGAGAAGATATTTGAAAACCATATATCTGATAGGGAGTTAATATCTAAAATATATAAAGAATTCATACACCTCAACAACAAAGAAACAAATAACCCAATTAAAAAAGGGGCAGAAGATCTGAAGAGACATTTTCCAACGAAGACATACAGATGGCCAATAGGCACATGAAAAGATGTTCAACATCACTAATCATCAGGGAAATGCAAATCAAAACTGCAGTGAGATATCACCTCAAGCCTGTCAGAATGGCTATGATTAACGAGACAAGAAATAACAAGTGTTGGAGAGGATGTGGAGAAAAGGGAACCCTCATACACTGTTGGTGGGAATGTAAACTGGTGAAAACAGTATGGAGAATCCTCAAAAAATTAAGAATAGAACTACCATAGGGTCCAGCTATTCCACTGCTGGGTATTTACCCAAAGAACACGAAAACATGAATGCGTTAAGATACATGCACCCTTATATTCATTGCAGCATTATTCACAATAGCCAAGACTTAGAAACAACCTAAGTGCCCATCAGAGGGTGAATAGCTAAAGAAGATGTGATATTTATACACAGTGGAATACTACTCAGCCATAAAATAAGACAAAATCTTGCCATTTGCAACAACATAGATGGATCTTGAGGGTAGGTATTATAAGTGAAATAAGTCAGACGAGAAAGTCAAATACTGTATGATCTCACACACAAGTAGAGGACAAAAACAGGAACAAACAAACACACACAGATACAGAGATTAGATTGATAGTTACCAGAGGGGAAGGGGATAGTGGGGAGGGCGAAAGAGGTGACAGGGCACATGTGTATGGTGATGAATAGTAATTAGTCTTTGGGTGGTGAATATGATGTAGTCTACACAGAAATAAAAATACAATGATGTACACCTGAAATTTATATAATGTTATAAACCAAAGTCACCTCAATAAAAATATAAAAAATAAAAATTAATAATGCATAAAATAACAAAAAAAGGCTTAAGAAGAAAACTAATTAAATGAGACTATATTAACAAAAATCATACTGATAATATTGAGAACCTGAAACAATTTGATAATTTGTAGTAAATTATTGTAGCTAACTAAAAACTATGTAGAAAACATTTTTAAATATAATACATTTTGAAAAGTTTAAAAATATTAATGGAGCTAGCCCACAAAATAGCACCCTGCTAAAATTTTCTAACATGTAGTTTATTTTAATTTAATTGATTCAGAACTTCTAGAAAGAAATAGCATTTTCTAGAGACCAAATATCAATGATGCCATTATCTCAAAGAGATAAGAAACGTATTAGTAATGAATATTGATAAGAAAAAATGCTAAACAGCATAGTAGAATATAGCTGAACATAAAAATGCAAATTTTCCTGAACAATTGGAGATCATACAAGGATTGCAAGAATTTGTTCAAATTAGGAAGTTTATTATACATAGGATTACCATGGAAATAATTCAAGCATAATATCGAAATGTCTCCATACATATTTAAATATGTTGTTTGGTGTGTGTAGAGTTTCAGCCATGCAGGACAGCTGGGTGGTTCCGAGGATCTCTTCCACAACGATGTGCATGTGGTTGACAATAATGTAATGTACACTTGGAAATTGTTGGCAGGGTGAATTTCTTGTTGGGTTTTTCTTTGCCACAATAAAAAAATTGAGAAAATATAATACTTATTTGTAATATATAACTCACAGAATTGATGCCCAACAGATATACCTTTCAAGAATGGCGAAAGCAATTCTCCAAAAAGGAAAAAAACAAATGATAAGAGATGGTGACTTAGAACTTCAGAAAGGAAGAAAGGACAATGAAATGGGTAAACATAAGGACAAATATAATAAAGTATCCTCTCATAATAAAACAAAAAAGAAGAAGCTATGGTAGTGATTCAGGCAGGAGAGGACAGTGGCTCAGGCCAACACAGTAGCCATGGAGATGGAGAGTAGTAGTCAGATTCTACATATATTTTGAAGACGTGAGGAAAAAAATATTTTTGGCCTAAGAACAGAAGAATGGAGTTCCCATCAACTCAGATTGGAAAGATGAAAGGAGCACTTTTAGGGGAGAGGGAAGATCAAGAACTCCATTTAGGACATAAGTCTGAGAAGCCTATTAAACAAATAGATGGTGTTTAAAGCCCTGAAACTAAATGAGATCATCAGGGGAGTGAGTCAAGACCAAGAAGAGGTCCAAAGACCTCAGCCCTGGGGCACTCCAGAGTTAGATGGTCAGGAAGATGAGCCAGCAAAGGACAATGAGAAAGAGCAGCAATTACTCAACTTCTCTGAGCCTCAGTTTCCTCATCTGTATGAAGGGGATACAAACAGTACCAACCTATAGAGTCACTGAATTAAGTAATGCGTTTTAACTGCTTAGAACAGTGCTTGGTGCGTTGGATGCATTCAATAAATGTCAGCGATTATTTGAGAGGGCAGAGACCATCTCTCATGCATCTCTTTATCCTTGTCACCTCCATCAGTCTGCCTCCTTCCCTACCACCTCACCAGCACCAAGTGCAGGGCTTTGCACACAATCATAACCAGATCGATGTCCACCGAAGCAAATTTCATTCTCCATCTTAATGTTCTAAAGCTAGGATTACTTTTTCAAGCTGAGCAAAATGAGAAAATCCGTATGGCCATTTGCAACCCATGACTGGGAGCCAAGCACAAGAAGAACCATCAGGAAATGAATTCCTTCATTTCGGCAAGCAGCTTCTATTATTAAAGCACAGCCATCTTGAAGACTCTACACACATGTTTTTTCTCCCTAGATTTCCATTCTGAAGCAGTCATAAGGGGAAACAATGTGATAACAGAAAGAAATCCAATTTTGTTGACAAGACAAGGCCACAGATATTTAGCTTTCAAATGAAGTATCCCTGTTAGGCTTTACTCATTTTCTGTTTGCAGTCATTTCTTCAGACCCCCGAGATATTTATAAACTCCTAACGGAAGAATACTGCCTGTGGTAGGTCATAATTCTTTGACATGCGCCTTGTGGTTTCAAACAGTGACCTAAACAGTGGCTACTGGGAATACTTGTGCTTTTCCTCCTAACTTCTCCTCTGAGACGTATTTGCTGAAATACTTTATTGCCTCTGCATTGAGAATAATTTAAAACTGCAGTTAAGCCTGTAGCAGTTAAGTAAAAGCATGCATCATTTGGATTGAATTTGTTGAGAAAGAATCAACTGTTCACTATCCGCCGTGAAATTTTGAAAATTCTAGGCAATTAGCTCCTTGAAAGGAAAAACTGTTCTCATTTACCCAGCTTCATGGAAATGCACTCAGAAGTGCTGTTCAAAGCTTCAATTTTTGCCTTCTGTGTTTTAAGGTAACTGTTCAGTATCAGCAAAATGTGTGAATTTAATTAATGGTATGGAAACAAAAGAAGCATTTCCAAAGCGCTCGAATCCATATGAGACCAATATGTTGATTCGTTGATGTGAGTTTAATTAGTGTCTTCAAGCATAACTCCAAAAGCCCCTTTTATCTAATCATCACATTTCTATAAGCCATTAGCACATAGTACTTGGTTTGAAATGTTTTGCTACATAATCCAAACTGTTGTCCTACCCTGGGAGAGTCTCTAATAAGCTCAATATGTTTCCACAGAGAAACTTCTGTATCCATATCAAGTAAGTTTAGCTCAACTGTTGCACAGAAAGTAACTTAGAACCGGCCTTTAAGCATGTGGAACAGAAGTGATTTAGCACTTGTTCCGCCTTTCCATCACTTTCTGACATGAACAAAAGGAAGGAAATCAGATTGCACTGGTCTAACCTGTCTCAGGAAGTATTCCAGCAAATGACTAAACTGAGTCCCAGGGCCCCATGTTCCAGGGAGCGACAATGACTGAAGAAGCCAGTTTGTTGGGCAATATTGACTTGACAGCTTTAGGCTAAGAAATATTGCTCTGGGTGCCGCAGGAACAATTTCTCAGTAATAAGTTCATCTATCTCCCAGTAACTCCTTTTCCCTGTCTCCTAAAACAGAGTTCTTAAAAGCCAAAAGAATTTTAATATGATTTTTGATGACTATTGTATTGCTCTGCGGTCCTAAAATTCAAGGGGGTACATTTTGGTGATGGTTTAACTCTTTAGTATCAATATAATAACAAGCCAGCCTTTTGTACACTTGCCTGAAACCCTAGGCAGGTAGCTAACGGGACAGTAGAAAACAGGCTCTGAGGTCAGACTGAACTTGGTTCAAATCCCAGCTCTGCCTTTACTTTGTGACCTTGCACATGTCACTTACATTTCTGCACCTCAGCTTACTCATCTAGAGAGTGGGGATAACAATAATACCCCCTTGCATTACTCTGCTGAGGCTACCCTAACAAAGTACCACAAACCAAGTGGCTTAAACAATAGAAATGCATTGTCTCACAGTTCTGAAGGCTAGAAGTCTTAAGATCAAGGTGTTGGCAGGTTTGCTTCCTTGTCAGGCCTGTGGGGAAGGGATCTGTTCCAGAGCTCTCGCCTTGGCTTATAGATGGCCTTCTTCCCATGTCTTCACATCATCTTACCTTTATGCATGCCTCTGTTTCCAAATTTCCTCTTTTCATAAGGACACTAGCCATGTTGAATTACAGCCTACCCTAATGAGCTCATTTTAACTGGATCACCTCTAGAAAGACCTTCTCTCCAAATGAGGTCACACTCTGAGGTACCAGGGATTAGGACTGTAACAGGCGAATTTGGCGGGGAGACAATTCAACTAATAACAATCCTCAGGAAGGTGCTGTGAGGATGTGATGAGATAATGCATGTGGTTAGCATAGTTGACTATAGTTTCCGGTTTATGTAAGCACTCAATGAATGGTAGCTAATATCAGGCACTGTGAATGCCCATACTTATTTATTTTAGGAGCTTAAATAATTTTTGGTACAGATGAAATTGATAAGTCTGCCCACACTATCCCTGGAGCCTATTTCCCCCAACAAGTAGAGATGGCCAGGGCAAGAAAAGCTAAACCACCGCAAATAAGTAGCAAGGGGGCCAAACCAGGGCGCTGGGATACCATGAAAGTAGAATTGCACTTAGATCGTAGGAAATGGTAAAAATGCCTCATCTGATGGCGAGACTGCAAAATCAATTGTCAGCTCATCAAGCAACCTTGGGATGGGGTAAGACATTTTAAAGGCAACTTCAGTTTAGAAAAAGACAAATATTTTACTATTGGACTAATCAAAACCTCAGACTGACAACGCTAGAGCCCTTAGTCTTATGGACGATTTTGGGGGAAGACTGATGTTTAAGTGCAACATGAAACACTCCCTACCGCCAGAGGGACAACCGGCTCTGTAATGGCAGGTTTCTCAGGCTACTCTTTCAATAATGTGTATTCATAAACAAAAGATACATGGCCTGAACATAAAGAAAGTGGATGGAATTTCTGATACATTTCCTTACACACATGTGCTTAGACAGCAAAAACGAGTCCGAGGATACAGGAAGAAAAAGGCCACCAACATAGTCAATTCTGATTCTACAGTTGAGAAAGAAAGGAACTGTGTAGCAGAAAGAATATAAAGCTAGGAGTAAAGAAACTTGGCTTCTGGACCTGGACCTGGGGCTAACTAGCTCTGTAATCTTGTGTAAATCACTCCTTCCCTCTGGGCCTTAGTATAACAAAGGGCTTGACCTGGGTGATTGCTACACTTCCAGGTTTTGGTTGATAATAATTATTTCATACAATAGAGTAATAAATAATACACTCTAGACTATTAGTAGTGATTCTGGCAACTGCAGACTTCGCAGTGTAATTACATTTTTCCACAACATCTATGCACCATCAAAATCACTGAAATGTACTTAAAGTTTCAGAAGGTATTCCCTCCTGAAAGCCTTTGCCAATTGCCATTTTCTTTCACTTGGCAGATGCCCTGTTTTCTTCCTATGTGTCCTACCTTAGTAAATGGCACCATCTTCCACTCCATTCTTCATGCCAGAAATCTGAGAGATATTCTTTATTCTTCACTCTCTTTCAACCTCTACAATCAGTCAACTACCAATTCTCATCAATTCTATACCCTAAATATTTCTCAGATTCATTTACTTCTACCAACTCTACTGCCACTAATCTAGTCCAAGCCACACCATCTGGACGGTGACAATAGTCTTCATTAACCTCACCACTTCACCCATGCTCACCTTTCCTGGTCCATCTTCCATGTAACAGCCCAAGGGATCTTTTTTTTTTAATTTCTCATAGCACTTGTTTTATTCTTCAAATATGACACTTCAAATATTGTGATACACTTTGTCGTATACATATCCATCTCTTCCACTAGATCACAAAATCCTGGAGATTAGGAGCTGGGTCTTACACATTTTTCTACTCTTAGTAGTTAGCATATTTGGTACTTAAAAATATTCAGTTAAAACAAATTAAATTGAACTAAATTTTAATTAAAGAATATAAACAAAATTGCAAGCATAAAATTATCCCAATTTTTATAAATATTTAGCTGTGCATAGCCTAATGTGGGTTTGTATTATCATACATACTAAAATACTAAGGATAATTTATTCAATGAGGTGAGCTTATGGGTTATATCAAGTTTACTGCGTAACTCTTCTTTGTTTTATAAATTTTCTCCTTTTTACAGCTTTATTGAGATATAATTGATATACAAAAAACTGTACATATTTAATATATACAATTTGATGAGTTGGACATATGTATACATCCATGAAACCATTACCACAATCAAGGTAATAAGCATATCCATCACCTCCAAAAGTTTCCTGTGTCCCTTTGCTTTTGTGTGTGTGTATGTGTGTGTGTGTGTATGGTAAGAACACTCAACATGTACCTGTGCCTAAAAACCTCCAGTGACCTCCCACTGTACTTAGAATAAAATCCAAAGCCCATAACTCAGACCTCTGTTTTCTCAATTGTCCAGGCCCCCGTCATGTCTCACCTGGACCTGCTTTTCTCACTTTCCTGCCTCTTGCCTACAATCTATTCTCTATCCAGAGTCAATAATCTTTTTAAAATACAGAGCGAGTTCATCAATCTCATGATTAGAATCCCTTCACGGCTCCCTATTACCTACTGGATTAATTCCCACCTCCTTAGCCTGGCACTTAATGACTTTTCACAGTCAGCCTCCCCTCCCCCCCCACCACATCTATTTCATCAGCCTCGCCTTTGGACACATGTTTCTACCTTTACTTTGTCCCAACTACACCAAATCTGTTCTTTTTAAAATTTTAGGGGCCGGCCCTGTGGCCAAGTGGTTAAGTTCGTGTGCTCTGCTTTGGTGGCCCAGGGCTCTGCTGGTTCAGAGCCTGGGTGCAGACATGGCACCGCTCATCAAGCCATGCTGAGGCAGCGTCCCACATGCCACAACTAGAAGGACCTACAACTAGAATATACAACGATGTGCCAGGGGGCTTTGGGAAGAAGAAGAAAAAGAAAAAGAAATTATTATGGAAAATTTCATAAATATAAGCCAAAGTAGAAAGAAGAGTAAGATTAAGTTCCCTATTACTATCATCCTGCTTCAAAATTATCCACTTTCTGCCATTTTGTTTCATCTATTCCCTCTCCTCCTCACCCCACACACTTTTATGTTTCTGGATCGTTTTAAAGCAAATCCCAGATATCACATAAATTCACCTGTGAATACTCAAGTGGGCCATTGTCACAGAGAAGGCCTCACCACACTGCTCAGTGTCCCAAAACATACCCCACTCCTCCCTGTATCTTTGCACAGTCTATTCCTTCTGCCTAGGGTGGGCTTGGTTCCCTCACTTCTCCACCTGATGAACTCCTACGTACCCTTCAAGGCCCATCTCAAATTTTACCCTCTCTATGAAACCTTCCCTACTTCCCCTCAGTACTTTGTAATACCCCCCATATTTATTTATAAAATAGAAATATAAAATATACATAGCTCATATTATATTAATACATCACCTAATGCTATTGTGTATTTCATATTTCAAAAAATTATTATATAAATGGAATATGGTATCTAGCCTACTGTATTCAAATTGTGTTTGTGTGCCTTTCTTCCCCACTAAAAGGCAAGCCCTTTAAGGCAGAGAATGTTTCTGGTTCTGTCTTTTCTCACAGCTTAAGCCCACTGCCAATACATGTTTGTACTCCTAGCACTTAGCACAGTGTTTGGCACACAGGACTAATCTGCAAATGTTAAATGAATCAGGTGCAGTATCACAAAAAGCATACAGAATTAGGAGTTGCACAGTCGTGGATTTAAGTTCTAGTTCTAGCAGTCATTTACAAGTTATTTTACCTCTCTGAGCCTTGGTTTCTCATCTGGCCATTGAAACAGTAATGCCTATACCCTTGTTTTGTTGTGAAGATCAAATAAGATAGTAAATACATAAGCAATCACTAAATCCAAAAGCTTTCCACATGCAAGGCATAGATATAAACAACTGTGCTGTAGGACCTAAGACAGGAGAATGCCTAGCATACAGCAAGTGCTCGATGATTGTAAGATACCATTATTACATTTGAAGATGAGGCAGCTGCCAGTCACCCTACTTGTACATGCCCTCCTGAGGGTGTGAGAAGTGCTTGATGAATGACCAAACAGCCCTGTCCACACTAGATGCTCTTTCTTCATCTGTTGGTTCTATGGCTGTGTGACTGCTGCTCACACTGTGTTAGACCTGTAATTTATCAGCCATCGAAAACATTCCATGTTACTGGATGCCAGGGTTCAAGAGAGCTTTAATGAAATAAGCCAGACAGAGAAAGACAAATACATATGATTTCATTCATATGTAGAAGATAAACAAACACGTGGGTACAGAGAACAGATTGGTGGTTACCAGAAGGGAAGAGGACGGAGGGCTGTTGAAAGGGGTAAAGGGGCACATAGATATGGTGACGGATAAAATTAGACTATTGGTGGTGAGCACGATGCAGTTGATACAGAAACTGATATATAAGAACGTATACCTTAAATTTACACAATGTTCTAAACCAATGTGACCGTAATAAAATAATTTTAAAAATAAAATAATAAAATAATTTTAAAAAACAGAAAAAGAAGAGAACTTTAAAGCTTATCCAAGATGATGGTCAAGGCTGGAGGGACCACGCACACTCAATTGCCTGGGATAGTCCTAGGTTATGTTTGTGGTCCAGCATGATTACTAACAGTATTTTCTTTCACTTTCAAAAAGGTTATAGCTTGGACAATAAATTATATTATGGTCATCTTAGTCAAGGATATACTGAGTACTCAAGATACTTGTTTTCAGTGGAGAGATGAAAAAATCCTAGGTGAAAGTCTTATTAGTATCTTTCCAACAGTAATATCTTTTTTTGGCACAAGCTATCTTTTGTGTGTGTGTGTGTGGTTCCACATGGCACATGGAAACAGACCATTAGGGAAATTAAAGTAGTACAGGCAGTCTTGTCTCACAGCCCCTGGGTACATTTACATTAGGAACTATTCTGCGTCAGCATCTGCTCCTCTAACAGCATAAGCAGGATGTCCTCCTGGACTCAGAGGGCATTCTGTTTGGAGTTCTACCACCAGCACTCTGTTTGGCCAGTGGCCACTTGGCAGGGCAGTGCCTATAACCACAATGTGGGCACATGGTCCCCAATCCCCAGGCCTCTCCTGGGCTGCAGTTTTAAGGAGGCAACTTTATTCTACAGGCACTGCCCCAGCTACCTGGCAGCTTTCAGACAAGTCCCCAACCACTCCTAGCCATCCCTGGGGTTTTCAGGGGCAGGGATGAGAACCAATGGCCACAAACCATGTTGGCTGACTTAACTATCTCTGCTTAACCTCCTCAGAAGTTCACTGAGCCTGGCTTTGGCAACAGTTTGATACGATCCATTAAGAAGCATTCCATCAGTCAGACTAGGCCACAGATATTTACATCTGATGGTTTTGTCCTTACTAAAGCTGTTTGGCCATTGTGTATTATAGGCAAAACCTCAGCATCAGCTGTTCCCAGTCAGAAGGAACATCGTCGCGCATGATGATCCCAGCCATCATGACCTGTGCTTGATTTACACCCATTCTGTGCCCAGCAAAGTAAGGGAGACAAAGAGTTAGAAGCCATGACTCCTGCTCTCTGGATCTCAAATTCCCACTGAGAAAAGCAGAGTGCAAATACATAGTGGGATAACTCACTTGGATCAGAGAAGGATTGTGTCCATTCATTGAATCTACAGATCACTCATACGGGGCACTAAGGACACAATGGTAACCAAGACAGTCACCACCTCTGCCCCCATGGGGCTTACAAGCAAATGGGGAAGACAGAGATTAAAACCATCATTTTAAAACGCACTGAAGGTTAGAACAACAACAGAAGTATGTAAAAGAAGGGCTTAACATGGTCTGGGATGAGAAGGGGGACTCTGAGGGACTGACTCCTGAGACCTGAAAGATGAATAGAAGTTAGCTACAGAAGAATCAATAAATTGTACTTCTTTAGTCAAACATATATTTAGTGGGTATTTGTTGAGTGCCAGGCTCTGTGATGACTGCCAAGGAAACTGTGTTGAACAAGACAGAGTCCCTGCCCTCATAAAGCTTACAGTCTAGTGGAATTCCAAGAATGTTGAAGATAAGGGGAAGAGGTTTCAGAAACTCTGAGTGTTTTTGTTCCCTCCTGTCTTTCCTGGCTAGAAAAGTGCAGGCCGTTTACCCTAAAGTTCAAGGTAACTGGTCTCCTACCTTCTGAAATGATCCCATTGTGAAGCTGTGAGGCCCACGTCTTTGACAAATTCACTCATCGCCTTTTGAGCTTGGTGTTTCGGTGGAGGGGAAGCCTCAGTTTTAGACAGTTTGAGTCTGACTCAGGAATCACTAATCCCCTCTACACATACACACATCTTAGCTTTTGTTCCTTACTTATTTGCAAAATATCTCCCTGGCTCTCAGCAACTCAAGGCTGGAATAAGAATTCTGCTAAAGGCCTTGTTTCTTGACCCACATACCCATTAGACGTGGGCCTTAATTTCAAAATACCCTCTATATTCTAAAGCAGACAAATTAGGTGGAAATCATTTCCAGTGTATTTGCTTTACAAAAGATTTCATAGTGCAAATAGGTTTTAAGTCTAGAGTGTTTTCCCCAATATTTTTATTAGGAAAATATAGAAAATTTGGAAAGAATTTTGCAGTGAACACACACATATATGCATCACCTATATTATGCAATGAACATCTTGATATATTTACTTTATCACATAACTATCCGTTAGTCAAATTTTGTTATTTTTGGATTAATTTCAAAATAAATTGCAAACATCAGTATACTTCACCCATAAAGACTAGAGCATGCATTTTTAACTAGAGTTGAACATTTGTTTATGGTTCTTCTCTTTAGGTAAATTTGTAAAAGGCACAATGCACACATCTTAAGTGTACTATTCAATGAATTTTGATAAATGCATAAACCTGTATAACCCAAACTTTTAACAAGGTGTAGGATATTTTTATTACCTATAAGTTTCCTCATGCTTCCTCTCCCAGCCAATCCCTGCTCATCCATCAGAGGCAACCATTACTATGGTGTTTTTCACCATGGATGAGTTTTGCTTATTCTAAAACTTTTATAAATGGAGTCATAGAGTTTGTAATCTTTTGTGTCTTTCCCCTTTTACTCAACATATTTTTGAGATTCATCCATGCTATTGCACATATCAGTAGTTCGTTCATTTTTATTACTGAGTAGTTTACCATTGTAAGAATATGCAACTCCCATCACATAAATTTTGGAAATCCCATTGCTTTCCCAAGATTTCTGTGCATCCGGAGGAGAAAAGAGCCAAGTGCAAACAGGCAAAGAAGAGAACAGAATTTAGGTGTCAGAGATTAGAAAAATACACAAGCTTGGGGTCATGTCAGGAAACGGGCTGTAGCCTGGAGACCGGTAAGGCACAGCGGCAAGACCAGTGAGGGCTCAGAGGAGATAGATACTGGATAAGGTGTAGGAGCAAGTCAGGACCTTGAGAGCAAATTTTGGGTTTGTTCAATTCCAACAGTGTTCTCCCTTTGCTCCCAATTTGAAAAACTCCTGCCAGACCAAGGCAGGTAGTGCAGGTACTAATCAGACTCAGCCACAGGGGAAAATGAGAATAACAAGGAGGGCCTAATCTAGATGGAGTAGCGGAGGAGGACCTCTCTGAGGAAGAAGCATGGAAGAGTGTTCTAGGACATAGCTCGTGCAAAGGCTCTGAGAGGAAAAATAGGTTGAGGAAATGACAGAAGGCCAGAGTGGCTGCCGTGTAGGGAATGGTAAGGTGACAATCATGAGATAAGGCTGCAGAGACTGGACAAGCCATGAGGTCCTTGTAGGCCATGGAAGTTTTGCCTTTATCCTAAAAACAACAGGAATATTAAAAGGGGACTTTAAGGAGGAGGGGAGGGGGACGATTTCATTTGTGTTTCAAAAAGGCCACAGTGGCTGAAGGAGGGAAAACGGTTTAGAGAAGGGCAAGGGTGGAGGCAGGGAGCCCAGTTAGGAGGCTACTGCCGCTGTCCAAGTGAGAAGAGATGTTTGCATCATGGTCGTAACAGTGGAAGTCGAAATAAGATAAAAAGATAAATTTAAGAAGTAAAACTGATAGGACTTAACAATGGATGGATATTTGTGAGTGTGTGCTGTGTCTAGAAAAATGTCTGGGAAAACAACCACCAAAATGTTAGCAGGGACTATCTCTGGATGGGAGGGATTATTAGCAGATTTCATTTTCTTCTTTGTGATTGTATTTTTTAAAATTTCCACAGTGAACATGGACTACTCTTGCAACAGGAAAAAAGCAATAAAGGTATGACATTTTTTAAATCCCAAAGGAAGGTGACATCAGACCTTAGCCCTTGACATGAGTGTGCTTTCTGGTATCTCTGACCCCCCTGGGGAGCCCTCCACTCTCCAGAGAGGATCCAAAGTGTGTGAATACCTCCTGGGAAACTGCCTTCAGGACCTGCAGCCCAACCCTCCAACCTCTTCAATGGCTGCACATCTTCATCCTTTGAGGGCGGGCTTAAGGTCTCGCAAACAGTCGTAAGTTATTTGGAACCAGATCCTTTGGAGACTGTGGGGGGAGTGGGTGTTGAGGGGCCTAGGGGTAGAAAGCTAAGTGATATTATTTTGGTTAAAACAACCACCATCTGCAACTCCAAAGTAATAAGACCTGGTTCTCTTGTTTGGTTCTTAAATTAGCTCTGAAAGCACATCCCAAAGAAAGCTTCTTTCTAGCTAGCTTTTGAGGAATGGACACATCCTTAGATGCAGCTCATACAGCCTCCCAAGCTTAAAGGTCAAAATAAATCTCATGACCTTACAGTCCTTCTTTATATATTAGAGGAAAACCCTCATCTCTCAACAATAGTAGGAAATTCCTCCATCCCATCCCATTCCTCTAAACAAAGATCTAGGTTTTAAGCAGGGTCCCCAAATGGCATCTGTTTAATGTTCAGAGATAATATCTGGGAATGTTATTTAAGTAGATGAATCAGAAACAAGAGAGGCATCTGCTGGGAAAACAGAAGACCAAAACATTTCCAGCACAGAAGACTACAGGCATATTCCATGATCAAAGGATAATGCAGAAAAGTGATTGGAAAAAGAATTATTACAAAACATGAGTCAGGGTTCTTTTTTCCAGTTCCCTCACTTCAAACTCTAACGCTGATACCAGCCAATGAGATGTGATTTTTAATCTTGGGTGACAGCTATTTTTGTTCTAAAAGAATAACACTAATAAAAAGTCATCTAACTTTTTCACCAATTTATTTTAAATTCTCTAAAACTTACCTCTTGTCAGTGATATATTAGATGACTCTTGGTATTTTATGGTGATGCATTAAAATAATTTAATTATGAATGTGCCATTTGCAGAACAAAGTCAGTATCTTGGGGAAAATTGCTGTTGTAATTGGCTGCAATAACTATCCTGAGTTTAAGGACCTGAAGTATGTGATCGTAATGCAGAAAAACTGTGGAAAGTTAAAATAAGGACTTCAGTGCTAAAATACATAACTTTCCCCAGGATCTCAGTGTCTGGGTGCTCTCCAACAAATCCAGGCCTAGAAAGGGGAGACTCTTGTCGGCCTGACCCTCTCAACCACTGCTTGAAAATGATTAAGAGCTAGGATGCTGTCTAGCATGAAGCTCTGTAGAAAAGCGAAATGATAACACCCCACCTGTTTTGCCAAGTATTTAAACAGATTTTTCAGTGTAACTCTTCATCACCTGTCCAAATGGAAGAAAGATTTTTACTGCATTTCCCTCTCCAGAGAAAAAGATGAGCTTTTATGATCTACCTCCAGATACATCTTCCAAAACTGCAGGTCTGATCATGCCAGTCCTCTGCTCAAATGCGTCGTGGCACCCTCAGCCTGCCCCATGCCACCTACATCACTTAGCCTGACATCCATAGCCTTCTACTGTCTGGTTCCTAATCAACATTGCCAACCTTATTTACACAGCACCCCCTTCACATACTCTATACTCAAGGTAAATTTAAGTAATTCTTATTCCTCTTAAGGCCCTGAGCTTTCCTACCTTATTCTCTTTATCCATACTCTTCTCCCCAGCCTTGCACGGTTTTGTTAAATCCAATGGTCCATTTCCAGTCCTCAATGTCTTAATGTTTCAGCAGCATTTGACCTGCTCCCTCTTTCTTGAAATTCTCTCTTCCCTTGGCTTCTAGGACACCTCACTCCCAAAAACTTTTACCAACCTCGCTGGCCTCTCTTTCTACATTATCAGACTCATTTCCGTCCTCTTCCCAACTTATAAATGTTGCAGGAACCTGGAACTGAGTCATGGATCCTCTTCTCTTTTCTACATTTTCTCCATAGGTGACCTCATCTAGCAAAAAATCATCCTTACAAAAACAATTCTCAAATTTATATTTTGAGCCCTAACTTCTGTCCTAAGTCCAGGCTTATGAATCCGACTGCCTACTTGACATGTCACTTGGATCTCAAACTGAGCTCTCAATCTCCCCCCACCCCATCACTACATCAATAAACTTGCCTCTCCCTCAATCTTCCCTATCTCAGTGAGTGGCAACTCTAAGCCAAAAGGTCTAAGACAGAAACCTGGATCTTATCCCTGAGTCCCTCTTCTCCCTCATTCCATATATCCAAACACTAAATAAGAGATGCAAATTTTATGAGGGGGATAAATGGAGAGTCCTGTTTTAGACTTGTTGAATCCAGAATATCTGTTGGTCGCCTAGGTGGAAATGTTAAGTAGACAGTTGGGTTTATGGATTTGTAGCTGAGGAATGAAGTCTGGGCCAGGGACTTGGGAGTCATCTCAGATTCAAAGTGGGAGAAGAGTGGCAGGGAGGAGTCTCAAGTCGCAGATTTTTAGTTTGGAGATTGAGTGGATGTTGATGTCATTCACTGTGATAAGGAACATAGGAGAAGGAACTGTTTTCAAGAAAGATGATGGAGTCAGTCTTAGATACACTGATTTTGAGGTTCCCATAAGACATCCAGATGGAAGTGTAAAGTAGGCAGTTGTCTATGTGGTTTTGGAACTCAGGAAAAGACTGAAGCTGAGTAAAAAACCCGGGGGAACAATAACATTTAAGGAATAAATGAAGGAAAGGGAGCCCACTAAGGACTCTGAGAAGGAAGAGCAAGAGACATCCAAGGAGAGCCACTCCATGCTGCCTCCATACAAGACACCCCATCAAAATATCAGACACACAGCAGCATTTCAGCTCTTCCAGTTTCTGGTTTTTTCTCAACTTTAAACCCTCAGCCATAGAGTTTCAAAACTTGTAGAAGCTGAATGCTAGAGTTGGATCAGACCTTAGAGATCATCCAATCCATAGTATGGGAGTGAACGCACAGACACTAGAGCCAAAATGCCTGTTTGACCTTAGGCAGGAAAATTGTCCCTCTGTTTACTCATCAGTAAAATGGGGATAGTGCATTCTTCAAAAGGCTTTAATGAGGATTAAATAAGTTAATATTTGTAAAGCACTTAGAACAGTGTCTGCCACATAACTGAACACTATATAAACGCTTGCTAAAATAAATATAACACAATAGAACCAGCTGGGGATATTCTAGCTTAATTGGTATGGGCTGGAATCCAGGCATCAGCATTTATTTAAAACTCCCTAGGTTATTCTAACATGCAGCCAGGATCACTTAAGATCCAGTGATCTAGGCCAAGGCTTCTTAAACTTTAACATGCATAGGATTCCGCTGCAGATATTGTTAAAACGCAAATTCTGATTTTGTAGGTTTGGGGCAGAGGCTGCATTTTTAACAAGCAACCAGGTAATGCAGATTATGCTGGTCTGTGGATCACACTTTGAGTGGCAAGAGTCTAATCACTTTCTTTCATTTGCCAATTGAAGTTAATGACTCACTCAAGGTCACATATCTAGTGGGTAGCAGAGCTGACTCAGAGCTCTGATTCCTAATTCTTCCTACCCTCCTTTTTCTCTACCTCTGTCTTCACTACCACCTTCCACCAAACACAAAATACATCCTTAAGGTCTAAGAGCAGCAGTTCTCCATCTTTTTCTTAGTAGTGATACCCCTGACATATGGGACTTTCCTGTGCATAACAAAGACATAGGCAACACGGGAGTCCTTGCTGTTCCCACATCTCTAGATATACCTTCTACACTCTCCGCCATTTCAGGAAGTGTGTCCAGGTGTGAACGAAGGATTGTGACACCAATAGAGAGTCAACTCTGAATGTGCTTGAACTTCTTTTTGAATCATCTGAAACTTTGATTCATTAGTAGTAACATGACCACCCAGCCCTCTCTATCAGTCTTATACACATCAACCACAATGGTACTACCAACTTAGAGGAACTTCGTTTTTAAAAGGATTTCTCATGTTGACTCTTCTTTTAAAACGAATTATCTTTTGGAAAGGAAAAAAAAATGTCTTCTAATAACTTTCGTGGAAGTCTTCACTTGCATAGCTTGGGGTTACCTGAAATGGGTTGTGCCAATGGTATTCGGCGGCCCTAGGTTGTAAGGGTTGCTGAAGGAATCTGGATGGCTTTGTGAGCACCAAGGACTGGCAGGGAACAGGAGTGGGGAGGTTTACTGCTCCTTGTTAGTAGTCCCTAGGAGACTCGGGCTCCACAAAATTCTTCCTCCTCCCCAGCTACCATATCTCTGGCTTCCCTAGAGGTCTTGTCCCCTATCAGCTGCTCCACCTACTATTCAATTCATTTAAATGTCAAACCAGCTGTACCAGTTAGCACTGGCCCACCCATCCAGAGCCTGAAAAGAAATGAGATGTAATTGCAAAAGTCAGGATAAAGGAGCTCTTACAAAATGCTCCCCTCACCTCTCCAGAGCTGCTCTTATATTTCTCCAAGGTAGGGAGGCTTTTTTTATAAGATGCTGTGAGAGCAGAGAGGGGAACACACGTGCAACAGAAAGCAAATATGGCCAGGAAAGATCTTAGTGAGCTGATCTTCTCCGATTCTGTTTGCAGAGTTGTATTGAAATTTCTCTGAAACTTCATGACATCTGACGAGGGGGATCAAAGTACCTCTGTGAAGTGTTCACATGGGGATTGTGAATAAGGAATATGCTCAACTGCATTTATGGATTAATCAGGCTCATTAGAAGGAAAATGTTGATAATTGTGTCCAAGTGTGCTTAGGTTCTATGGCAGAGATGAGTCACCCAGACTTGCCTGAGATGGCCTATGCACCCCTATTTGTACTGCAGACTATATTTAAATATCAGGCACCAGTATCAAATGACCGCATTATGATAGACAACATTCTACACCTTAAGTTTTTCAACTAAGTCAAATTGATAATGCCATATCAACGCAGCGAAAGGATTGTAATTAGCATGACTGCTTTGGTCTCCAGCTCCTCAAAGTTAGCTCAGAAAAATAGTCCTCACTTCTGTTTGCCCTCCATTCGAACAAAGAGCAGAAACACCCACTCCCAGCTCCCAGGTCTGTTGCCACCAGTTCTTGTCACTAGCAATGAGGATCAAAAGAAAGAAGAAATGTCCCAGGGCAAAGTCAGGCAGCATTCTTAAGCAGACAGAATTCTGGGCTGGGAGACCCAGAGTCAAGTCCAAGATCTGCCACTTACTCACCTGGTAACCCTGCTGACATTCACTCAGCCTCGGTTTCCTCATCAGCAAAATGAGGGGAGCAAGTGAGGTCAGTTCAAAGATGACTTCCAAATCCTACCTGCCAGGGTCTCTCTAGAACCTGTTTTCTTTCTCTTAACTGCCATTGCGCAGCCACTGAAGCATCTGTACCTGATAGATCTGTGCTCTGACTCCTGCTTTCTACTAAAGGGCCAAGTCTCCCAAGCTGGAGGAAGGAGGCTAGTAATCAGCTGTGGATTTGTTTCAGCCTTTTCAAACCAACTCCCCAAGGTCTCCAAAAATTCTGTTCCAAGCATGCTTGCAAGACAGAACTTAGACGTCTTCTAATAAGCAGGTTTTAGTACTTAACATGAAGACCAGGAATTTAGGTCAGAGAGGAATCCCAAAATGTCAGATCCAACACAGTGGACAGACTTGGGTTTGAGTGCAAACTCCACCCCATTGTAACTGTCTGACCTTGAGCATAACTTCTCTGAGTTCTAATTTCTTCATCTGTAAAATGGGAATGCTAATAATAGTACCTAGCCCTCTAAGTTCTTCTAAGGATTAAAAGGGACAAGACACATGCCCTTCCCAAGGCATGGTGAACATTCAAAAAGAGGGTAGCTCTGACAATCGGGCTTTTCATTGTTGTCCTGCACGTGTAACAATTGAAAGAGCAGATATCTCTCCATCTGCTTGAAGTTTTGGCATATATATATATATATTATCATAGGTGCTCAGACAAAAATGGTGGCAATACTGGTAAATACAGAGGATAAATGAGTGGGACACGCCCACATGTAGAAAAAAAGAAAGCAAGCAATGGCACATTACATAGGATTCCCCACGATACTTTGACTGCCCACAGCTTTGAATCCCTTGTTTTGAGGTATGGTTGAGACTGTGGCTGTGGTTGTTTCCAAGACAGAATTTCTTTTCTTTTTCTCCCGGAAACGATCTGAGAAATGCCCTACAGGTGGGGCGCAAGAACAATTGGCTTCATTCCTCTTCTGCACCTATTAGATTAGAGTCCATGTTACTTAGTCCAAGTAAAATGGAAGGCAGAAACTTCCCAAGAAAGTCCCACTGGCTCCCTCCTGGACTTCAGAGCCCTAAACTGAACTTAGCAGAATGCATTATTTTGAAGTGTATTATTTTGCCTTCTTCCGCATCAAATTCAAATCAAGCTTTGTTTATATGCTTGAGATGAGAGACAACCCCTCGTTTCTTTCACTGGCCTGACAGGTCTTCTTTCCAATCTCTTATTGGGACTTCTGAGAAATGACAATGCAGATTATTGATGCTAAGAAGTATTTTGCTCTGCAACTGTTTTCATTTTCCCCTTTAGAAGCAATAGCAACTGAAGAAAAGTAAAGTTGGATTATCTTAAAATAGGGAAAAAATGCATGACCAAACAAAAAAATATCAAAAACGCTCCTCTTTTCGCCGAGAAAAACAAATCTATTACTTCTCTCTTAAGATTCCAAAGGTTTCATTCAGCATATGGAGTCAGGGCACTTAATAAATATTGCTTACTGGGATGATGATGATGATTTTAATAAAAACAGATACTTCTCCACCACACACATCTTAGCCTTCTCTTCTGTAAAAGAACGAATGTCCTTTCTTTCCCATCTCTCCCTGTTGACCATCTTTTCTAGAGAATACTTCAAAAGGGTTCAGAGCAGGGGATTCAAGTCCTGCCTCCACTACTTACCAGACGTGTGTCTTCACACAAGTTATTTAACCTCTCTGTACTTCAGTTTTATCATTTTAAAATGAGGATAACGAGAGTATCTCTTTCCCATTGTGGTTCTGCTGGTTAGAATGATTTGATATATGCAAGGAACCTGGCACATAGGAGGTGCTTGAGAACTGCCTGCCACGGCAGCCCTCCACCATAAGGACCGTGATTACAGTTGGATCACAAAAACACACCCCATCAACCCCTACATTTTCCAACAAAAGGCCAGCCACCGACAATCTTCCACCCTTAATAATGAATCATCTCTCCTCTTTTGAAATGTCCCCAAAATGCTTGCTTACCCTTGCAGCCAACCAAGGACTGCCAACTATACCTGTAGACCAATTAGGAAGTTTCTCCTGCTTCCAAAATTCTCACGCTAATCAAATGCTTGCCAGAGACTGTCTCAGTATTTATTCTTTTATACTCTATAAAACTCTCCTTTCTAACACTTTTGTACCTCTGCTGAAATGAAAGTTACTGCAGCAAGTTTATGGATAAACAGCCTTTGTTAATTTTGTCTCCATCTTAGTTTTGTCTTGAACAGACTCAGGAAACAGCAGCTATGTTGGTTCATAGCTCTTTACACTACTCCACTTGCCAACCGTTTTATATTGCATGCTCAATAGGGCCTTGTACATAGAAGGCACGCAATCCATATTCATGAAATACTTAATAGTGTCAACTTTTAATCAACATTTATTGAGTCTCCTATGTCACTGGCCCCTGTGCTAGACGTTTTCACCCACATTCTCTCTTTTTACCACATTATTCATCAACTAAACCTTACACAGATTGAAAACCTCTTCATTATTTTCAGGAAGTTGTGTTAATAATAAAGAAGGGCTCTGGTGTCTATGAAAATTGAGATTCGGAGATCCTGAGCCCGAGACATTCTTGACATACTTCTTTTACTTAGACTTCAAAATAGTATAGCTAGTGGGTTTCCTTCCGCATTCAGGAATCGTGGTGAATTAAATAAATAATGGTTTTCTCTCTTACTTCATTTTGCCAATCCTTGTAACGCACTTTCCCTAATTGCTTTCACGATCTTCTTTTCTTTTGACATTTTACACTGTGTGGGAATGGAAGGTAGAGGCACTGGAGGAGAGATCATCTGAAAATTAGAAGATGTACCCAAATATCCATCAACGACGAATGGATAAACAAAATGTGATATACCCGTACAATGGAATATTATTCCGCCTTTAAAAAGCGGTGAAATTCTGTCACATGCTACAACATGGATGAACCTTGAAATCATTATGCTAAGTGAAATAAACCAGTCACAAAAAGACAAATACTGTATGATTCCATTTATATGAGGTATCTAAAGTGGTCAAATTCACAGAAACAGAAAGTAGAATTCTGGTTGCCAAGGGCTGGAGCGGGGGGTGTGTGGAACGGGGAGGTCATGTTTAATGGGTACAGAGTTTCAGTTTTACAAGATGATAACGTTCTAGAGATCTGTTGCACAATAATGTGAACATACTTCACACCACTGAACTGTACACTTAAAATTAGTTAAGATGGTAAATTTCATGCTATGTAATTTTTACCACAATAAAAAACTGTATTTGAAGATGCAGTTTCTGCAGTGATGAGAGGGTCTTGGTGGACTGTCATGCATCCAACAGCCCCAGGCATCTCCCACAATGCCTTTCATTTCAAACAAAGGCCCACCACTCAACATACGTGTCTCTCTTCCACTAGCATGACTTCTGCAGCTTCTTATTTATGATCCTGCCAGTGAGCTTTACTTCAGGACTGGAGACTAAGGAAGCAGGAGTGCAGGAGACAGCGTTTCCCCACCAATTGCTTTCCTACTGATATTTAGAAATATTCAGCTTCCTCTAAAGAATGGCACTTGAGAATTTGCAGCTGCTCGTCTCAATCATATCCCCTTATCCCCAAGAGCTCTTTCAAAGTCACTCCATGTGAGCTTTTGACTAAGCCTGTGGATCAACTGAGTCACTGTATGCATATGAAACATGTTCATAATACATATTTAAGACCCAAGAGCCTACCTTTAAATATCCGCATTCCTGTGAAGCTCATCAGTAAAAAAGAGGGACGCCAAGGCAAAAGTGACCAAACAGCATGAAACTGATGAGCCTAGAGTCGCTGGAACAGAAAAGAAAACTCAACTCTGGTTAAAATTTCACCCTGTTGATCCTGTTTGTGTGTGTGTGTGTGTGTGTGTGTGTGGTGATTTCTGGCCAGTCTGGGGTGCTTGAATTTATCATAGTGTTCATGTAAACAAGGCAGTTAATTGTCTAAATGTCTTAAATATTTCCAGCCTAATTGAGGAGAACATCAATATGTTTTTTTTGACCTCTAACCATTTGCATAATAAACTCTAAACAAATCTCTCATCACCAACTTCCCTGGAAAACAAACAAATCCTGCTAAAAATGAAAAACTCACACACAGATGAAGATGGGTGACCCCAAATCACCTTCATTCTGTCCTCAGAATGTCCTTAGATTCATCATCTACCCATGACCTTGCCTCTCCTTCCTCCATACCTCCTCGACTCCCGTATCCCCTGCCTAGAGCAGTGCCATCCTATCAGTGAATACTTACAAAACAGTCTCGAATCATTTCCCTACCATTGGATATCTGCTTAACTGTAGCAATAGCAATAATAGTAACAGTAGTAGTAATAATAATGATGATGTATTCATAGTAATAATAATGATAATGATAATAGCAACGATTTATTTATTTTTTTTTAAAGATTTCATTTTTTCCTTTTTCTCCCCAACGTCCCCCGGTACCTAGTTGTATATTCTTCTTTGTGGGTCCTTCTAGTTGTGACATGTGGGACGCTGCCTCAGCGTTGTTTGATGAGCAGTGCCATGTCCGCGCCCAGGATTCGAACCAACAAAACACTGGGCCTCTTGCAGCGGAGCGCGTGAACTTAACCACTCGGCCACGGGGCCAGCCCCCTAGCAACAATTTATTGAGCCTCTAATATGTGCCAGGCATGGTACTAAATCTTTTACGTACATGGTTTCCTTTAATACACATAAAAAGTGTTGTGAAATAGCTACTGTTACCCCACTTTACAGATGAATAAAGGAAAGCCCAAACCCAGCACAGCTAGTAAGCAGAAGTAGGTCTATCTGATTCCAAAGTCCATTATCTTTCTGCTTCCCCATGCCACTACCAAGAATTGTGTTTTCAGAACTGGGAAAATATTATAAAGAATTCCAGGTGTTATAATCCACATTCATACAATGTATGACAACAAAGTAAAATGTGGTTTCTATTTTTCAACCAACCACTAGAACTTTTGTATCCAAGTGAATGATTACACTCTTGAGTTGCACCCGTGGGAGGACATACGCTAATTCCAAGGGCATAAATATTGCTCCAATGTTCCAACATTTCTGCAGCTCTCTTTATTAGAACTGCCTCCAAAGCTTGCTTTGAAGTCACACAGGAAAATCTGTCTCCTTACCAGAGAGACTCAGCTCATTTCTAAATCCAAAATATTCATTGCCAAGCATGATCACTCACCCCATGCACCAGTGTGGGCTCTAATGACTTTTAGCTGTTTGTTCAAATATTGTCCGTCCTCAGAGGCCAAAGATTTGTCACCACTGAGGAGATTCAAAAGAATGCACTACAGGCTCTGAATGCAATTTGATAATTGTGTTGCTTCCTCCTCCCCAATATCTAGCATCTGGCTTGCCTTTTCAAAATTTCATGGAAAACAGGCAACGAGGAATCAAGAAGTTCTTTTCTGAATTAGAAAACAAACCAACTTTTCCCTCTAAATGTAATCATAAGTTCCAGAAAGTTTGCATTCACCAGCAGTCATTCATCTATCTTGGAAGGGATATCAGTGGAAACCAGTTGCTAGTTGGCCTTATGATTTGGAGTAGCCAGAATCCAACTGGCTCCCTGGGGTTTATTCACAGTGAACCAGGAAACAAACTACTTCTCACTGCAACTCTCCTTTGGTTGGAACAGTTTACCACAGGAATAAATTAATTACTGGTATAAAACTCCATTCCTACTCTGTCTCATGTATGTCTGTGAGAGGAGAGAGCAAGCCCCTTTGCCAGGTGGCCGCTTGGAGATAAATGAGCAATGGCAAACCAGCTGCCAGTTGGTTGTCCTTGCCACTACCTTTAAATACATATTGCAAGCTGTCTCTCCTGCTCCTGCTGATAAAATATTCTAGTATATTTATTGCTCAGGAAGTGATCGTCTCAAACATAAGCTTGATGTACCAAACCACAATGCTAAGTAAGATATATGTTTCATGGATCAATTACCTTCATGCAAATAGCACATCACTTTAACACGCACATGAAGTGTCAAGCTTTTTGCATTTAAGTGCTGCAAAGGACACAATGAGGAATTGTTATTTTGGCGCTGGGGATATTATACTAACCTAACATCACTGAGCCAAGCGATGTGACTTTCTGGATGGGGGAGTTGAAAAGAAAGGGATACTTCAAGATAGCCTGAGCAAGGGATAACCAACCTGTGGCTAGCCCTTGAAGAAATGTGAAAGAAAACCCAAAGCCATTCTGAATGGGACTGATGCTGCAATCAAATGTCATGTTATATCCCCTGGATTATACATTGCCTTTGAAATGCCTGGGAGCACTATAATCAACAAGCAATGGGGAAAAAATGGTTTCATGATCTTCTTTTCCAGTAAAGCAAACAGTAGATTGAGCCATTTATCAGAGCCACTAGTGAAGTCTAGCATTTGCCCTTAGATTCCGTTGAAAATCTCTCCCTGAATAATCTGGAAAGCAATGGTTTGGGGCAATTTGTTGGAGACTCACTGGGTTCTTGGAGCTTTCCACCACCTTCCTCTTCTCACCTTTCATTCCCAGGTTCCCACATCTCTCTCCATCCTCTGATAGCCATCTGAAGTAACTCTCGCAGACCTCCAGAAGATGGTCTAAGATGCTGCTATGGGTTAACATGGAGTCTTTGTGACTCCTTTGTTTAACTTTGTAAGGTAACAAATTTAAGCAAAACCCAGCTGAGATACCCAGCTGAGGATCTGGTGTGAAAAGAACGTTCTACATGAAATGCATCTATAATATTCTCATCAGTGAGTAAAATTCACATTCTCACATGAAATGGAAATGCTCGATTTCTTCCCCAGAGTTTTGCCTCTTACTAGGCTGCTTCATCAAAGTTAAGGCACAGTCAAATATTCTCTATTTGTGCTTGTGAGTATGCAAGCCTCTAACAGCACTTTAGTCAGTCCCCTCCTCGGTCTGGCTTTTAATATTCCTCAAGGGAGAAAATTTTGTTTCACATGTAACCTGAGCACATGACAATATCCAAATCCCTTTTATAAGCCTGTGAAATGGTGTCATAAGCACTGCTAGGAAGTTAGCAATGTCCGTAAACATTACCTGTGCTTGCTGCACATTTGCCCCATAGACAGGATTTATTTGCATCAAGACACGTTTTGGTAGTACTAATGTAGCATTATAACCCTAAATGTATTCAGCTTTCTTCGCATATAATAGAAACAAGACCCCTAGGTTCGAAGGCTGATCAGCCAGCTGCAGACGAGGATCCTTTTTCCTCTGTCATATTACTTTCCTTCCAGAGAGACTCTTGATTCTTGGTGAACTTGCTTCCTGGCAGGTCTCATGAAAACTTAAATTGATAATGAGGGGTTTGCATTTTCCCAAGCTCTCCAAGGACTGCTAGCCACAGAGAGAACATTCCCAATTTGCCATCTCTTTCAGCAGGGCATGTTGCCTGCCCCCAGTGAATCACCGAGCATGAACACAATCCCTCTCAAAGGCTGCATTTGCTGCCACTGAAGTTTGTGGAAACATCAAGTTTGACACCAGGTAATTCCACATGAGCTTGTCTGGTACTACCTGAAACCAGATTCTTTCCCCTTGCACCCCTCTTCAAAATGCCACATACTAGTTTAGAAGTCCAAGTGATGAAACAGCCTCTAATGACATTCTCAAACCTATCAGTGTCCCCCAGGTCAAGTCATGAGAGCTGTAGCACTTGCAGACTTGGTTAGAGAATCCCTTTTCTTTGAAGCACAGCAGACACCCAATCCCTCTTTAGGTCAAATGTTTTATTAGTTCAATATCCTACATAGATATTTCTGCAAATTCCCTGTGCACCCATCCTAACGGGGAGTAAAAATTTCTAAATATCAATTGGTAACCATTTGAATCATGCATTGATGAAAGACCTCGTGAGTAACAGCTATGGGCACAGCCCTCAGAGGGCTGCTGAATACACACTTTGATTTAATGAAGTTTTCATGATTATGAGACAAACCAGAAATCCATTCCTAAGCCTGTAACTTATTGAGGACCATTGAGCAAGTGTGTGTACGTCTTCAGTAAAGTCAATATGAACTGAATGTAGTCCAGCTCTTTCATCGTAGCTAAGAGATTTCTCAGTTAGCCTGACAACATTGCCAATACTATCTTTCACTGTTGATTCTGAAAAGTACTCTGTAAGCATTTCTCCCTTTACTTGCACAGAAGGCATTCAACTACTTATTGATGATAAAACTCGCTGGTCAAAGGAAGCACTCAATTTGACTTTTTTTTTTTTTTTAAAGATTGGCATCTGAGCTAACATCTGTTGCCAATCTTCTTTTTCTTCTTCTTCTTCTTCTCCCCAAAGCCCCCAGTACATAGTTGTATGTTTTAGTTGTAGGTCCTTCTGGTTGTGCCATGCAGGATGCCACCTCAGCATGGTCTGATGAGCGGTACCATGTCCTCGCCCAGGATCCGAACCAGTGAAACCCTGGGCTGCCAAAGCGGAGCGCGCGAACTTAACCACTCAGCCACGGGGCGGGCCCCTCAATTTGGCTTCTTTTCTTCTCCCATTTCTAGGATAGTCCCAAATGCCTCAATGGACCAGCATAAGCAGCTGGTCAGTTTTCCTCTGATGACACCTGCCTTCACTCTTAAAGAACATGGGGCTGAGCAGGGAGGCAGACAAGGAGAAGGGGAGAAGGAATGGAGTCACTGGAGAGCTTAGTTTAATCCCTTGTAATAATGATAATAGTGCCACATGTCAAATAATTGGCCACATGTCAAAACCAAGAGTAACCCTTTTCCCAGTTCTTTAGGGAAATATGTGTTCTTTTTTCTTTTTCTTTTTTTTTTAAGGTGGGCACCTGAGCTAACAAATGTTGCCAATCTTCTTTTATTTTTTCCCTTCGTCTTTCCCCACACAGTCCCCCAGTACGTAGTTGTATATTCTAGTTGTAGGTCCCTCTGGTTGTGCTTTGTAGGACGCCGCCTCAGCATGGCCGGCTGAGTGGTGCCATGTCCACACCCAGGATCCGAACCGACGAAACCCTGGGCCACTGAAGCGGAGTGCATGAACTTAACCACTCGGCCATGGGGCCGACCCCTGTGCTTTTTTATAGCACCAATATATCTTTTCCACAGCCTGTAATGCACCTGAAATTGGCCTGTTCTGCACACTAGTCCCCAGGACTCTTGTCACTGCCATGTCACCTGGGTTCAAGTCCTGGTTCTTCTATTTTCTAGCTGTGTGGCCCTGAGACAAGTCACTTCACCTCTCTGATCTGTTTCCCATAGAATGGAGAAAATCACAGCACGTACTATGCAGGGTTGTTGTGACATTCAAAATCAAAATGAAAGGATGGGGCACTATAAAGTGCTCTACAATGCACGCAGACTATAAAGCAGTTTATAAATGTAAGGTGATGTCATCTACAACGTAGTGATAACCCAAGTGCATGTGGATGCTGAGACAAGTTGCAAGATCCCAAAGTGCTTCTTGATCAACAACGATACATTTGATTGTATGGAGTATAATTTAGCAGTAAGTATAGTTTTGTATGTTCTCATTCCTTTAAGCATGCAGCTTCCATGTTTGTGGTACCTATATATCTAGGCAAAGCAGTTGGTTAACCAACAACTCCACCTTCCATCAGACTGCGTAGAAAAGTTTACCAACTCCTTTGACACAAAACCGGGTTCACCTCTTCATCTTAGTGCCTCTCTTGCTCTCCCCAGGCATCAGTTCACATGCAGTTCAGTTCTCCAGTTCACATGCAGAATTCTGCATGTTGCCCCTGCTCCCTAGGAGGAAAACAAATTTTTTCCAACATGTGCAAGGGAGATGGAGTTAAAGCGTGCCTCCTTTACCACATGCAAACAAGCAACTGGCAGCCACTTGGCTGTTGGCCATTTAAATCCTAGAGCCCATCTGGCAATAAGATGACATTTACCCCTCCTAGGGTTCACAGATGTATACTGGACAGCAATTAGCTCAAGCCATGGCTACAGAATTTCATTCCAGCTATTTTCCACAAAAATATTTACAACCATTCCCAGCATGAATAACCAAGTAACAACTCATCGTCATTGGTTGTTCACATACACACTGAATGTGAGATAAGCCTTTCACAGAGATGATACCGGGTTATATTTGTATTATATTCTTATGAAATACCTTGCTACGTGTTATTCCACGTTTCTACTCACAGTAACCCGGGAGAGGGTAGGAAAGATAAAATACTACACTCACCACTTTCTAAATGATGAGGCTAAGACATAGAACGTTATTGATTCAAGTAATATAGCTGGTTAGCGAGGGGCCCAGGCCTAGAACCCAGGCTTCCTGACTCTCAGTGTTCTCTATTACTGCTGATGTGTAAACATTTGTTATCATATGGCTAACGAAGAAAGGCAGTTCTAGTCAATGTAGGCGATGAGAGACAGAGAAACTATCAGAACAGCCACATCAGGATCCCCATCTCCACGGGCACATCAACACACAGCACTTCCAAGACAAGCTCTTCGATCTTTTCACTGCAAACACAGACAGCCCCACTGCATGAAAGAGAAGCACTGCATGTGAACAGGCACATTCCCTTGTATCCATCAAAAAATATTGGGCTTCACCCAGAATCTCCTTTTCCCCAGAAACTCAGCTTCTGCTGACTCCAATCTAAAATTCACCAGTCTGACATCCAGAATCACAATGTGTAATCCCTGCACCGTTACTGTGAAATCAACAAATTCCTCGGCCTCTTGGCTTCCCTTCAGGAACAAGCAGGAGAAAAGTTTCTGTGCAAAGAGAACATCTTGGATCATTCATTAGCAATCACAAAAAAAACCCTCAAAGATAAACAGGGCTGCCCTTAAATGGGTTGCATTTTACCCACTTTCACCTGGGCTGCATCTCTCATGAGCCCACCTGTTTCTCAGAAAGCTATTTTTGCTGTTTGTATATAACGAGTCTGCCTGCAGCACTGTGAACTTTTGCACTGGAGAAGAGTTGCAAATAAAGCAGAGTCATCCTATTAAGCCACAAACATTGCAAGTCATTTCATACTCCCCAGCCCTACTAATTACTGAAAATAATTATGCAACAGTAAGTGCTTTCTCCCTCGTTGTGTTTGGACTGATCATAATAGAAAGTCCTCAGGCAAATTAGAAGTCTAACAACTGCTTTGTTCAGAGTAGGAGAGAACAGTAAACTGGGAGGAGGAGAGCATAAGAGCAGAGCCAAGAAGAACTGGAGTGACTTACGTTCACTCATGAAATTTCTCACCTCAGAAAGAGAGTCATTTTCCTAGTGGCTCTGCCCATATTTTAAGAGCAAAGCAAGAATAAGAGCAAAGCAAGAATAAGAGCTCATGTGTGTCCGCGTAGGATGGTAGGCTCTCCCTGAAGTAGAATAGGTAGCTCTTTGGCCAGGTCAATGAAGGTGATTTTCTTACCAGAGAGACCACTTGCTCCAGTGGCAATTCCCAATAAGGAATCCCAGAGGTCATCAGCTGCAACCAGTGAATCCAAGCTGCTGTTGTAAGGGAGGGGCTTACCCAACCCCTACGGTACCCAACTCACTGCAATTGTTCGTGGCGGCTCTCATCTCTGGCACGTATATCCCATCCCCTATTTGCTTGTTAATGACTTTTTATAAGTAAAATTTATACAAGGAAATGCACAAATCTTAAGCCTACCATTCAATGACTTTTGACAAATGCACACACCAGGATAATCCACACCCCTATCAAATATAGGACATTTCAATCACCTCAGAAAGTTCCATCGTGCCCCTTTCTAGTCAGCACACACACTCACCCCCCACCCTCAGAGGCAATCTCAGGTGTGATCGTTTTCACCGTGGTCTATCCTAGTGCTTCATGCAAAGGGAAACATATAACATTGTACTCTTTCAGATAAGACTTCTTTCATTTTCATAGAGATACATCTATGCAGTTGTTCATTCCTTTTTATTCCTGTGTAGAGCTCCAATACATGACTATACCACAGTTTGTCTATCCCTTTACCAGCTGATGGACATTTGGGTTGTCTCTGGTTGAAGGTGATTACAAAGACAACTGATATGAGCATTCTTTTACAAGTGTTTTTATGGAAATACGCTTCCATTTCATTTCTCTTGGAAAAATGCCCAGAAGTGGGATTGCTGGGTCATAGCGTAGATGTATACTTAGTTAAATATGAAACTGCCAGATTTTTTTCCAAAGTGGTTATATCATTTTACATTCCCACTGACAGTGTATGAATATTCCAATTGCTCCCCATCTTTGCCCACATGTGACATTGTCAGTCTTTTTTTGTTTCTTGGTTATTTTGGCGAGGAAGATTGGCCCTGAGCTAACATCTGTGCCAATATTCCTCTGTTTTTTATGTGGGATGCCACCACAGCATGGCTTGATGAGCAGCATGTAGGTTCACACCCGGGATCTGAAACTGCGGACCCCAGGCCGCCGAAGCAGAGCCCACAAACTTAACCACTATGCCACAAGGCCGGCCCCCTGTCAATTTCAGCCATTCCAGTGAATGTGCAGTGGCATCCCATAGTTTTGATTTGCATTTCCCTAATGATTAATCACGTTGAGCACTTTTTCATGTGCTTATCCCCTATTTGTATTATCTGTCTTTGGGAAATATCTGTTCAAATTATTTGCCCACTTTTAATTGGATTATTTGTCATTATTGAGTTATAAGAGTTCTTTACATATTCTGGATGTAAGTCCTTTGTCTTACTGTTGTGAATATTTTATCCCAGTTTGTGACTTACCTATTCACTTTCTGATTTGTGTAATTTGGTGAGAAGAAGTGACAAATTTTGATGAAGTCGAGTTTATCATTTTTTCCTTGTATGATTTTTGTTTTCTGTGTCCCAAGAATCTAATAAATTTTGACTCTGCCTCTTTGATTGGTCTTGAATATGGCCCCATCTTCTCCTTTTTTTCCCTTTTGCAGATGACCAACTTCAAGCCACAATCATCTTTTGTCAAGACCACTGCAAGAGCTCCTTATATGTCCAGAATAGAACTCACGATTCCCAACTCTCTACCCTACTCCCACCTGTCCCTCACTTGGTCTTCCCCACCTCTTCAAAGGTGCTACCATATAATTAGTCACTCAAGCAAAAACCTAGAAGTTATCCAGGACTTCTCTCTCTCTCCCTTGCATCTAACCCATCACTAAGCACTTTTGATTTTACCTCCAACCTATCTCTCAAATGCATATGCTTTTCTCCATCTCCTCTTCCACAACCTTAGCTCCGGCCACCCTGACTCCAGCAGTAGTTCTTAACTGGTCTCTCCAGTTCCACTCTTGCTCTCTCCATTCCATTCTCCACAGAGAGTTAGAGTAACTTTTCCAGCTATCTATTGCTGCATAACAAAGCCCCTCAAAACAAAACACTTGGTGTTGTAAAACAACAACTATTTTGTTGTACCCATAGACTCCAGGGGTCAGGATTTGGGGAAAAGTACAGTGCGAAAGGCTCTTCTCTGCAACTTGATGTCTGGGGCCTAAACTGAGAAGAGACTAGAACACAGATGGTAGACTGGAATCATTCGGAGGCTTCTTCACTTGTATATCTGGTCCCTGGTCTGGGATGACTTAAAAGCTGGGTTCAGGGCCAGCACAGTGGTGCAGTGGTTAAGTTTGCATGTTCTGCTTCAGCAGCCCAGGGTTCGCTAGTTCGGATCCCGGGTGCAGACATGGCACCGCTTGGCAAGCCATGCTGTGGTAGGCGTCCCTCATACAAAGTAGAGGAAGATGGGCACTGATGTTAGCTCAGGGCGAGTCTTCCTCAGCAAAATAAAAAGGTAAAAAAAAAAAAAGCTGGGTTCAGCTGGGACTGTCAACCAGAGTGCCTTTGTGTGGCCTCTCCATGTGGCTTGGGCTTCCTCACAGTTTGGTAGCCTCAAAGAAGTCAGATTGCTTACATGTCAATTCAGTTTGCAAGAATGAATGTTCAAATGAACATAGTGGAAGCTGAATGGCCTTGTATGCCTAGCCTTGGAAGTCACACAGCATCACTTACCTTGTAATTTACTAGTCAAAGTAGTCACTACACCCAGATTCAGCAAGAGAGGATAGAGACCTTACCTCTCAATAGGAGCTACATCAAAGAATTTGCAGCAACCATAGTGCCCAATCTGAACCACAAAGCAGATCACAACATTGCCTGCCAAAGGCTTCCAATTGCCTTAGCAGTGACTCTCAAGTGGGGACACCCCTCTCTAGAGGGTGGCTCAGGATAACCTGAGGAGCAGTCCAGTCCTCCAGGGGTTTGTGTTCTCTAGAAGTCATGAGCTCATCCAACCAGTTTGCTCTTATTCATGAGCACTCTCTCACCAGGTGCATACAGAGCCAATACTGGCTCATATGGCATCTTTGTGCAAGTTTAAAAGGTGCCCCTTGCCCCCTCTGCATGAACACAGCCCTCTTCCAGTACGCATAGGCATGGTGAATGAAGCATGGGTTATATTTAGCCCTCACTCGGTTTCTCTCTAAGCCAGATGCCTTTGTGTATGACAGACGATGTACAATCATATATAATGACCCTGAGAACACAGCTCTTTCTGGGTGTTCCACAAGAGACAACCCAACACCTACAAAAGCACTCTCCCCCTCCTTGCTGCACCCTTGATTCTTTTCTTGCTCTTACACCCTATGTCCAGTCCATCAGGAAATCCTATCAGCTTTCTCTTCAAATATATATCACAGTCTACCTGGAGTACAGCTATGGGTGCTTTTCTAGCCTTCCCTGCTGGAGTGCAAGCTCCTTGAGGCAGAGACAATACCTCGTTCACTTTCATCTGAAGAGAAGGCAACTGCTTACACGCTGCAATATGATGCACCAGAGAGTGCCTCTCTCCCATCACGGTGCCCAAATGCCTCGAATATCAACATTAGAACCCTTTCTCTGAGTTCCTGAGTCTATTATAAATGCCAGCATGCCTGGCACATCCATCTCATTCCCACTAAAGTGTTAGTGGCATATCACATCTGCTTCTTTCATGTGAATGCATTAGCCCATGCAAGAGGAGAAGAACAGCACCAAAAGAGAAGGACGATGGAAAGAGAAGCCCACAGGACAATTTCACCCTGCCTTTGCCTTGTACATTACCAACACCCCACTGTGACAGAGTAGTCCTTGACTGGCTACACTAGAACATGTTTCATAATCAGAGTGCCCTATACGATTCCTTTTCTCCACAGATGCTACTCACACCAGAGAACATAAAATAAAGTTCTTCGAGACCTTAAATGAAGAATTTCTTTATAAAAGTTAAATAGGAAGTGGGAACAATCTAACCAAGATGATGGAAACTGGAAAAAACCTTTCTGAAAAGCAGTTTGGCTCTCTGCATCATAAGCCTTCAATCCAGCAATGCCCCGTCTAGAAATTGATCCTATGGGGGAAAGCAAAGTCCAGGAAAAGAGTTATGTACAATGATACACATATATAATGGTGAATAAAACGGACAACCTAAATGTCCAGCAGTAGGGCAATGGGTAACTAATATAAAGGAATACTATGCAGTCAATGAAAGTGGTATATTCAAGGAATATTTCATGACATGGGGAAATGCTCATGATATAATTTAAGCGGATAAAGCAAAATACAAAACCACATATGCAGTATACACATGTTTTTGTTGTTGTTTATTGCTGCATAAACAGTGCCTAAAACAGTGCCCAGCTCAATAAATAATCACTAAATGAATATGCATCATATAAACATATGTATATTATAGCATATATAATATAGTCATTGAATGACTAGAATGATTGAGTACTCACAATGTGTCAAGTGCTATGCTAAAGCTTTCATGGCACACATACCCTATTTAATCTTTACCACAATCCTTGTAAGACAGTTACTTGCACTAACCAATTTTTACAGATGAGGAAGTTGAAAGTCTGAGAGGATAAGTGACTTTGCTCAAGGACACATAGTTACTAAATGGCAGAGGTAGGATTCGAACCCAGGCAGTCTGATTCCAGAGCCTAAGGTCTCTAACAATGTAGTAATCCTTTATACATACTTTTGGAAACATATGAAAAAAAGACTGGGAGAAAAAAACACCAATATGCTACCAGTACTTTATCTCTGGGTGGTAGGATAAGAAATAATTGGTATTTTCTTATTTTGCTTTTCTTTGTATTCCAAATTCCCTACAATAATTATGTATTGCTGTTGCATTCGGATTTTTTTAAATCAATAATTTTGTTTTTAATCAACCAAGAACTTCGGAGTTCTCAGCAGTCAAGTCCAGCCCTTGGTCCCGACCCCCCACTCACCACTTGGGGTGGATTCACCCCCCTGCAGTGCTAACCGAGCAATATGTCTGATTCTCCCTCGCCGAACCACCCCGACACCAAGCTGTAAGTATAAACAGTGCTTCCTGGCTGAGGTGGGAGTTAACTCTGTGTCCCTTTGCAGCTGTTCTGCCTAATCTTTGGCTTTCTGGCTTACCTTGGGCTAACCCCTCGCTCAGCCTTTGCCACTTAGGTTTTCTGCCTTCTGGCAAACCATCCCTCCCCACCCCCGCCCATGCCTTACCCCCTTTCTTTCAGTCTCAGAGCCTATAGGCTCAGTATGACATCATTGCAACACCCACTGCGACAGTTGGGGGAGAATTCTCTATGCAGAGTCCTTGCAGAACACAGAATTCAGGGACAAGCCACAACAGCACTCTCTCTCCTCTGTGACTTCTTCACTTCTCTCTTCAGTTACAGACCCCAAGCTGATCACATCACTCTAATAAGGCCCTGATCAATGCTAAGGAGTTATTTTATGATTCCTGCAGGTTGTATTCCTGTTATTATTACACATCACAGCATCACATTAGCTTTCAAAAAACAAACCAGCATTGATTTGCTGACTCACTCTATGGTCTCCTATGACGCCCAGATCTTTCCATTATGTTTGCATCTCTAGGCAAGGAGAGAATTGATTTCCTCTCCAGCCCTCCATAAGAGGTTCCTGTTCACTTGCTGCTCCCAATCTTCCCCCACCTTCAGTACCGAAATTGGAGAAGTGTGGAAAGAAACAACCCTGAGGTCTATTTGTTAAGCCCCTGAACAACAACAAAACAAAACAAAAGCATCAGAAGAAGGGAACTAAAGAGTTTTGCCTACTTTCCACCAGACCTCTCCAATTTTTGTTTTACTAACTTGGATAGCCAAAAGTACAGTTTATCTTATAGGTTATAAATCAATACAGTTGGGTAGTTAAGAGCCTAAGCTATGGAGTCAGAGAGACATGGATTCAAAATCCAGCTCCAAAACCTACTAGCTGTGTGATCTCGAACAAATCACTTTGCCTCTTAAGACCTCAGTTTGACCACCTGCAAAATGGAAGTAATTATAGTACAGTCAGTTCTGCTAGAATGTGATGTACGTGTTCCTAAAAATCACTGCGCCGTGCAAAATTGTGCGTTAAAAACCACAGGGCTTATGGGAAAAATGAGTTTAGGCACAACACTCAAAACCTTCATCAGCAACACATTTAAAAAGACAGCGACCTAATAAAAGTTGTATCATAGTTTTACACGTGTTAAATGGTTAAGTAGTACATAAATACTACACCAAATGGGGCTCTTTAAAAAGACCTGAAGTTTGTTTGTGGAAGTGGCGGTTGAAAGAGTTGCAGCTTGTGAGTTCTTGTGAAGTGGTGGAAGGAGGATGATCTAAAATTGGACATAAAGTTGTAACAGCAGATGTGGACGGGTTTGACTTATGTCACCCAGGGTGAACGGAGAGAGCTGGCAGACGTTGGAAATGTGTGTATGTGCATGCACGCACAAGCATGCACATGTTTTGTGTATTCCTATGTGGCTCAGTTCAGCTGGGTGCAGTTTCCTGTGTTCACCTGGTGTCTGTCGTGGAAGAAATCACACATAAGCAAACACAAAGTTCATGTTATGCTCAAAGTATTCCCTAATATATCAATCAAATCAGAATAAATTCATATTTTTCAAAACAAGAGTTATAGCGGCACCAACTGTACCAACCTCCTCGGCTTGGGAAGATTACATGAAATAATGCCTTTAGCAAATGGCCTAGCCCATGGTAGGCCCCCAATAAGTGAAAGCTGCAGTTATCAAAAGCAGCAGTAGCTCAAACCTACAGACCCTACGGTACCTGTAGATGGAACCTGGAAGTGTCTCGATGTGGGTTTTCCTTCACACATCTGATGAGAGGCAATGGAAGCCCAGCAAAGCTCATCTCTGTTCAGAATCAACTCCCCTCACACGCTACCTGCTAACTGAGCGCCTTCGACATTTGCAATTAATTCTATGAACATCTCTTATGGCCTTAGAGTGCCAGACAGTGGCTAAGCAGTGCAGGATCTACAAGAGGAACCAAGACCTCAGCCCTTGGCCTAAAAGAGCTTCCTCTCTGATGATCGGTGAGAAGGGTGAGGCATGAGGGAGGCTGGGGTGCACTGGCTGGAGGGTTTCCAATAAGCAATAGGGAGATAGTGTTGGTTCTGGAGCAGGGCAGTGTCAGGATCAGAGCCATTATTTAGAGCAGATATCAGCAAACTTTTTCTGTAAAAAGCCTGACAGTAAGTTGTTAGGCTTTGCAGGCCATATGATCTATGTTACAACAAATCAAATCTGCTATTATAGCATGAAAGCAGTCATAGACAATACATACATGAATGAACATGGCTGTGTTCCAGTAAAGCTTTATTTACAAACAGGTAGTGAGCAAAGTTTGGTGTTTAGGCCATAGTTTGTCCACTTCTGCTTTAAAGAAGTCTTATCTAAGAGAATTTGTGCCACAAGTGCAAGCCACACAGGTAATTTTAAATTTTTCTAGTAGCCACATTCTAAAAAGTCAAAAGAAAGAGGCATAATTAATTTGAATAGTATATTTTATTTAATCCAGTATTTCCAAAATATTACCATTTCAACATTTAATGAACAAAACAATTAGTAATGAGATATTTTACATTCTTTTTATCATATCAAGTCTTTGAAATCTGTTATGGGTTGAATTGCGTCCCTCAAAAAGATGTTCAAGTCCTAACCCCCAGCAACTGGGAATGTGATCTTATGTGGAAATAGGGTGTTTGCAGATGTTCACATTAAGATGAGGCCATTAGGGTGGGCTCTAATCCAATATGACTGTTATCCTCATAGAAAGGGGAAATTTGAACACAGAGACAGATATACAGAAAGAGACAAGGCCATGTAAAGATGAAGGAAGAGATCGGGGTGACACAGCAGAAACCAAGGAACGCCAAAGATCGTCAGCAAACCACCAGAAGCTAGGGAGAGGCATGAAACAGATTTTCCTTCAGAGGCCTCAGAAAGAACCAACCCTGCCGACACCTTGATCATGGACTTCTAGCCTCCAGAAATGTGAGACAATAAATTTCTGTTATTTAAGCCACCCAATCTGTGATACTTTGTTACAGCAGCCCTAGGAAATGAATACGAAATCTAAGTCTTGGTATTTTACATTTACAGCACAATTGAATTCATACTAACCTCATTTCAAGGGCTCAACAGCCATCCGCGGCCAGTGGCCACCACATTAAACAGTGCAGCTTGACAGACAGCAATTCGGCTACCCAAAATTAATTAGTTTAGGGAGAGAAGGACGTCAGGGACACAGAGAGCTTGAGGATTATGTGTAAACAAAGAACTTCTTAAAAACTTTGACCTTCCTTGAAAATGTATTAAATGGGATGACGCTAGGTATTTACTTTCTCTCCACAGTTTGTGGGCCCTCAGGAACAGATCACTGTGCAGCCAAGGAATGCTCCATTTTCTTTAGCTTTGGCCAAAGTCATTTCATTCCAGAGCTCTGTTTTTGCTTCTACGGTGTGTGATCATTTTTGTCTCCCAACTGATTTCCTCTGAACTCAATATGTGATATTTTCCCTTGAAGTAATTCAGCAGTTTCATCATTTTATTGATCTTCCATTCCCCATTAACTGTATTCGTGCATGCAATATATCATCTGAAGTGACAGGGAGATTGTAACAAAAAGGCTAGCTCTGTTTTTGATGTTTGCTGACAGCTTTCAAGCTCCTTTCCCCTTTTCCCCTTTTGCACCACATCTAGTAAGCCAATAAGACAGCCTGGGCACTGTCTCTTGGTGCTGGTGAGGAAGTTCAAACCAAGAACACTCCAACCCTCATGCAGCAATCTTCACCCCAGCCCCATCTTCTACCCACAATAAAAACCAGAGCCACTCACCCCTCCTTCACTCAAGCCAATTGGATGGGCTTGATGTTCTGCCCTACTCTCCCCAGAAAGCCTCACGATTTGAATAATAAACCTTTCCATACCTTCTTGGTACATGTGTGACATCATCAGCCTCAAGATCCGTACCAATTTTGCGTGGGTGTAGGAAGCATGATCTTGCCCTCCACAGAGGAGCCTCAAGACAATTGGTGCTGAGGGCAGTATAGTCTAAGAGATGACCATCACTTCCCGGAGGTCTTTCTTCCCTTGCTTTCAGCTTACTAACTGGCTCCACAGCCTGCTGGCAAGTATACACTTTGAGCTGCTGCCTACTGCCCGCTGCCTAGTGTGCTCCCTATCCTGGTCATGTTTATAGGTGTCTTCCTTCAGAGAGTGCCAAATCAGTATTATCAGGGTTAGGGAACTTTCTTATGGCAATTATTGTTTTATTGGGTTTAGAGACTCTGGGTTTAAGTTGAGTTTGAAGTGACCTCTTGGTATGCTGATTAGCCGTGGCACTCAATAGAACCCAGAGTCTTCATTGGTCCATATTACAATTATCCAATACCGTGATGGTGTCCTCTGGCTCTTTAAGAGGAGTGGGGATAAAGCATTTAGGGTGGTTTCCATAAGAGTATATTGACTCCATTTTTTATGTTTGATTGCTGACAGCTTTCAAGCCCCATTCCCCTGTTCCCCCACATTTGAGCAAGCCCATAAGAAAGCCCAGATGTTCCTCCCCTTGGTACCGGCAGGGAAGTTCAAACTATCAAAATCTCAACCAGTGCAGGGGAACCCACACCCCCACCCCACGCCCTAACCACAATAAAACCAAAGTTACTAGTCCCTTCCTTCATTCACATTAAATAGACCTGCTCAGGACCTGCTCTCCCCAGAAAGCCTCATGACGTCATAGCTTTCTCATAGCATCTTGGTGCGTGTGTGGCATCATCAGCCTTGACTTCAAAACCAATTTGAGGTGAAGAGCTGATCCCACCCTCCTCAAGGCAACCACAAAACAGAGATTATATCAGTTAATAACTAGTATAAAATGTACCATGACATCTCTAATGAAAGCTAACCCCACCTCCAGAAGAAATTGATTTTTAGTCACAAAAGGAGGTTTTCGCAATTGTATCCATGAGGGAAGACATTTTAGCAGCTTACACAACATGTCACATACTTCCCCCACTCCCGCTTAGATACAGATTAATTTCCCCTTCAATATGCTTGCAAAAGCTTACTTTCCTAGCCAGGTAGAAAAGAATGCAAGAGTCAAAGTCATCGTCTGTACAGAAATCTTGATAAAGGGTTTCAAAGAACTGCAATGTCATAGCTACCCTGGTATCGTAAATCCTTGCAAAGGGGAGTCAGCGTTGCCTGAGAAAGCTTTGTTAATCCTATAACTGTCACAACGTTTGACCAACAAAAAAAGTAGCAGCAGGAGGATTGAAATCCTGGGTAAGTTTCATAAAAATGAGGGGTCTGTAAGAGGTTACACAGTGAAAATGATATTGACAAATGCCATAGCAACCAAAACTGCCTGTCACCTTGTGAAAATTAAAATCCTCCTGATGGTCAGGCATTTAGTATATGTCTATAAATGACTGTTTGAATAAAAAGCTTCCCTCGGAATAAAATCCATTCCAGGGCTGCTAATATTGTTCAGGAAAGGGGGAACTTTGATTCTGGAAATCTCTTTTTTCAGTCTAATCCTACACAGAAGATATCAATTCCAGCTTCCAATGAAAACAGAAGGGAGAAATCTGTATTTATGTGAGAATGTGAAGCGGAAAGGCGCCTCCAGAGGCATCCACTGCACCGCCCGCCCATCAACAGGGTTGTGCTCCCAGGCGGGGCTCTTCAGAAATACTATGTTTCCACAGAACGAGATTTCATTTTCTCCCTTTGCCAAACACTGATCACAGCCCTCGCTCCCAGAGTTCTTCCTGGGTCTAACTTCCATTTCTTCTTGCCCTGGTTTCACTGCTTCTCATTGTTTTGGAGATTGTTTTCCTCATACCTTATTGGTAGATTTGATGATGGTTCAGCATCCTGTCAGTTTTGAGATAAGTCCTCAGCTCTTTAATCTAGCCTTGTTCATGGGTTTATAAATGCAGAAACATTTCTATTCAATCACAATGCTCACCCTGGCCTTAGTCCCCCTTGAACACGAATGCTCCTGTCTCTCTTTCCTAGGAGTCACTGCGCTTCACTATTTCTTTGTGAAAGGAATTCTAATGGAAGACAGCTTTCTCCTTCTGCTCTCTCCCCTTCCACTCATGCGCGCACGAGTGCATGTGTGTGACTTCTCAGGGTTCACAATCTCAACAAAGCAGAAAGAACAATAATAACTTGAACTCTTCCTGTAAGCTGCCCACTTGATGGACTTCTCTGATTCCCACTCAGCCCCACAGGTTGTCGCTCTCCTTTTCCATGTGAGGAAACTGAGGCTCAGAATCAGAGAGAGAGACTTGCAGCACTAGCACTGGATGGAACTGAGATTCCAAGCTTTAACTTCTAGATGCCCACAGCACGCCAGCAGTCTCAGGCTGGCACAGCTCCCGTTATCAAACATGGGGATCAAGGGCTGGGACACAGGGCAGGGGGTGGGGGTGCAGGTCACTCCTTTCATCCCTTCCACCTTGAAAAGTGCTGGTAACTATGAAAATACCCAATGGCCCTTTCTGGGAGTCCAGTTTAAGGTCCACCAACCAACTCAATCTTCCAAGAAGACCAAGCACACAAAACAAACAAACCAATGAAGCAGAGTTCCACCCCTTGAGCTCTCTGCCTACTTCTCTCAGGGGGTCCTGCCCACCTCTCTCTAAACCAACGGTATATGAGCCTCAGCAGTCGGCCAGAGCAATGGGAAACTCCTTCGATAGTCAGCCTGCTAGTTCTCCCCAGTTTTTGCCCTTGCAAGGAGGTTGCACGGTTACAGAGGGAAGCAAGCATTAGAACAGCAGCAGAAGAAATCAAGTTTGAACTTTGACGTTTGCGCATGTGCAACCATAAAATTAAAAATATAGGGGACACGTTAGAAAATAATAAAAATACATATTTAAGAAGATCCACCCAATGCCAGTGCTTCCGTAAGCTTTGGGTTTTCTTAAAGGAGACATGCAACTGTTTCTTGCAATTTTATTTCTCTTGTCATTTTCTGTCTTCGACCTCTTACTGATCTGCCTTTCACAGAAAACACATTTGGTTATAGGCACTAAATTGGATCACTCCACTTCTGATAAACCTGTCCTGTCAAGTTTCTATAAAAGGGATGGGGGAGGGGCTCAAGCAAGAACAGATAATGCCATAATTGAGACAATAATAATTCTTCTTCATACTTTTGCCGTTATCAATATTTTAACACTTTCTGAAGGGATGAATGCACAACTTCTCAGTCTCTGCTATACAATAACACAACTCAAAAATAATAACACTAAAGTCCTACGACTCATTAGGAGGGAGCAGAGAGAAACGTCGGTGGCATTAAGAACACTGAGCAAGAGGAAAATGAAGGCCGGTGTTACAGCCCCATGGCCAATTCAGAAATGAATGATAATTAGACTGCCATTCAAAGTGCACAGGCAATCCAGACACATCTTTTGAATCTCATCCACATTTGCAGAAGGAACAGGTAGACAATGCCTAGAACGTTACCTTTCAAGAGTGTTAATGATGCAATATAAATTTCGTCCACGTATTAAGGATAATTCAGTCCTCATTAAGCGCCTGTGCTGATAGCCACCCACATTTCGGCACAGCAGGCCCTCGCAAATTTATTTTCCCTTTGTTAAATCCAGTTTACTTAATAGTTTGCTGAGCAATAGACAGAAACCGCGCGGGGGTGGAAATCAATTTCTACGTCTACCAAATAGTACCAGGTTTTCTAAACGGCAGCGCCCGCGTTCGACGGACACGTGGGCATCCTCCTGCCTTCCGAAGAGATGGGGCTACGCCCGGGGCTGTAGATGACGTTTAGTTACGAATAGACTGCCAGAGAGATAAGCCGCCCTTTCTCCTTGGAGTGCTTCCCCAAACGAAAATGTTGTCGAGGGCAGCAGATGGCAGTCACTAGGGCGCTGAGAGATGGGGGCTGGCAGTGGCACTGTCCAAACGGGACCCGCACCCGCGTCTCCGTTAGCGCACGGCAGTAACCTCCGCTGTATCCTACTGCAGGCGCGGCTGTCAGGAGGAGACGGCGCCCTGGGGGGTAGGCGCGGCAAAGCCGAGCGAGCGTCCAGAGAGCGCCCCGTTTGACGCACAGTGCTCCTAAAGAAATAGACACGAAGCGCCTCCGGGTCTGCGCCCTGTGGGTCCAGGGGGACCTAGGAGACCCGGAAGTGGAGTTGGAGGCACGGGGTAGTGCCAGGGGTCTTCACCATCACCCTCGGTGGGTCGGGGCCGGCTCCGGCGGTGGCACCCACGCAGTTACAGCTCCGCGACACCAGAGGGCGCCGTGCTCACAGCTTGCTTTCGCCGAGAGCCGGGCACCTCCTGGAGTTGGGGGCCTCCTGGAGGGTGGGGACAGAAGCGAGTCTTAACTAGCCCGCCCAAATCGCCGCTCGTAGCCCGCACCACCCCCACGCCTCCCTGTGCAGCCCACAAGGGAGAGGCCTGCACTTCTCCGGAACATCCGATCAGGTAATATCTGATGACAACCCAGCAAAACGCAAATGAAGGAGGGGGAAGCATCCATAACACCTACGGGAGCTCAACCAAATGTCATTTTTAAACTGCTGAGAATGAGCAGTTGCAGTCAGACCCTATCCTGCAGCACTTGACAATCGCCCAGAGCTGGCTATGGCCTGAGGCACACGCCCCCCAGAGATGCAAAGGTGCCACACACCGAGGGGGCTTCCTGTATTGGACGCCACAGAACTGCAACCATAATAATCGAAATAGCACCTAGTACTTGCCATCGCTGCTCTGAGTACTCTCACATCATCTTATTTAATCCTCAAAACAGTTCCCACAAGGCATTCTTAGCCCCACTTTACAGATGGGGAAACTGGCTCAGAGGCGTCACAGAACCTGTTCATGTTTACACAGAAAGCATGTTCTTTTCACTGTCCACATTGCCTCCCTGATGGAGAACACAGCTGTCCTAATGGCTGCTTACACACTTCTTCAAGCCAGCAGGAAATATTGTAGCTAAAAGTATGCACGAGTTCATAAAATAACTTGGGCTCTAACCCCTCTTCACTTTGGAAACCACCTCAGAATCTTCCTCTGGTGCCCTTGGAATGCTGTATCTCAGACTGGCTGAAGAAAGCCTTCCCCACTTGAGTTACGAAGTGATCCCACACACCAGGAGCCACAGTGGCCCCAGCCACTCGGAGCCTTTTCTTTTAGAATCTCAGGCGTGGGTTCTTGCCAGCATTTGCAAGACCTGCTTTCTGTGCACAGATGAGTGGAAAAGCGTCCAGTGGTCCAGAGGTATCACCAAGCACTCTGGTATGAACTGCTGATGCCAGGGTCTTACCTCCTTCCAGAAGCCTGTGCCAGCTCCTTCAGCCCACATTAGCTTCTCCTGCCTCTGACCTCCCCCTAGCACTTAATGTAGGAGCCATCCTGTAGCAACTTGCTTGTTTCCATCTCCTGTTCTCTGATTCTCTGGTGTGTGTCTATCTCCCCAGTGAGCTGGCAAGAACCACGAGAGCAGAGGCCGTGTCAGCACTGGGCACGTAGCAGCTCTCAGGGCGTTGTGAAATTGAATTATGGCTGCATGTCTGCTTACAACATCTATCACTTTCCACCAATTAAACAAGGTGGCCCTGTTTGCTTTTTCTTCTGGTTTTTAGGTTTGTTTATTTGAAACAGTGAGGCCTGCTGACAGGTATAGTTTATAAAAAGACAACAGTAATTGTGAAAATGTGAATCATTTCCTTTGCACAATGCAATGTTTACTGCATCCCCTCTTCTCATTTGGATCCCTGTTTCATCTCTCTTTTGCACCTGTATTTTGATAACAGGTACTTATCTATGCCACAGAAAGCCAAAAATCAATTAATACTAATAGAAAATACTGCCGTCTGGCAAATTCCCATCTTCTCCACCATTTGCTAGAATGTGTTGTGTAGCAATCAGATGTGCTGGGCTGGATATCTCTCCCTCTGCTTCATAATGCAGTACCCAAACTAGCTGTTACTGGCAAGAAATGGGAAGGTGGGCGCTGAGGAGGAGGAAGCGAGGACTGATGAGGAAAAATGGTGAAAAAGGCAGATTGGGGGAAGGGGCACATTAGAAATTGGGAAAGCAACAAAGTAGTATGGATATTACAGAACCCAATAACTAGAGATACGGAGTATTATGGACTGAATGTGTCTCCCCAAAATTCATATGTTGAAATCCTAACCCCCAATATGGGGGTATTAGGAGGTGGGTCCTTTGGGAGATTAGGTCATGAAGGGGAGCCCTTATGAGAGGGTTAGTGCCCATATAAGAGACCTCAGTGGGCTCTCTCATCCCTTCTGCCATGTGAGGACACAGTGAGAAGACAGGAAGTGTGTTCTCACCAGACACCAAATCCATTGGTTCCTTGATCTTGGACTTCCCAGCCTCCAGAACTGTGAGAAATAAATGTCTGCTGTTTAATTTCTGTTTTGCTATAGCAGCCTGAACTAAGACACAGAGGAAGGTCTAAAGAGTTGGGACTTCTTGCTAGACCATGTATGCCACCCAAGTGGCTCCATCCAAAATGCACACACTTGTAGAAGCTTCAAAGTTTCCAGATCTATCCCCCTATGCTAAGCTCCTGCCTCAGCGTGGACATGAGTTCCTCGGGCTAACTAGGTGCTTTGGGTTGAAAAGGACAAAAAGAGTCTCATTTAGGCTGCATTCAGAAAAGCGTCCACTTCATGAATAACTGAACCTAGTTAATGATCCTCAGTGGCTGCTGACATCACGAAGAGAGAGAGAACAAGACATCATGCATCTCCTGATGGAAGCACATGGCACCATCTATGAAGTCTTGCCAAAAGGCAAACATGGATCTGCTCAAGCATGGATCCAACTACCAACTTACATGAAATACAAAGGACAGAGGAACATGTTAAAAGACATCACAGGGATGCAATCAGCAAGATCTGGACTCTGGGAAACTCTACAAAACAAATTATCTAATTTCTTCAACAAATAAATTGGAAAGAGAAAAAGAGAGAAGATATAGAGGAAACTGTAGATAAAAAAGGCCTAAATACATATCAAACAATCGCAACGTGTAGACCTTATTTAGATCCTGATTCTAACAAACTGTATAACTAAAAATATTCTATGGCATCTAAGAGATAACTGGAAATTTTAATACTTATTGGATAGCTTATGATATTAAAGAATTATTGTTAATTATTTTACATGTGGTAATGGCATTTCATTTATGGGTTTTTTTTTAAAGGGTTCTGTGCTTAATTTAGAATACATACTGAAGTATTTACAGATGAAATGATGATATAAGAGGTTTGCTTCAAAATGTTCTGGGGTGAATATTTATAACAGCATTATTTATAATAGCCACAAAGCGGAAAAAACCCAATATCCATCAACTGGTTAATGGATAAACAAAATGTAGTATATCCATACAATGGAATACTATTCAGCAATAAAAAAGTACAAACTACAGATATATACTACAGCCTCAAAGTGTTGCTAAGCGTATGATTCCATTTATATAAAATGTCGGGAAAAGGCAAATCCATAGAGACAGAAAGCAGATTAGTGGTTGTAGGGGGCTCAGGGTTGGAAAGAGAGTCCAGGAAAATGAGCAGAAGGAATCTCTTTGGGGTGATAAAAGTGTTCTAAAACTGGATGTGGTGATATTTGTCAACTCTGTAAATTTACTAAAAGCCATTGAGTTTTACACTTAAAATGGGTGAATTTTATAGTTTGTAAATTATGTCTCAATAAAGCTGTTTTGCTTTTAGTGCTCCAGAGGATGGGAGGAGGGAGTGATTGGGAATTAAATGAAACAAGATTGGCCATGATAATTGCTTAAGCTGGGTGATGGGTACATGGGGTTTATTAAGCTATTGTCTTTAATTTTGCATATGTTTGAGAATTTCCACAATAAAAAATAATTAAAAAGTTGAAAGGAGGAGCTTGGAAGTTGAAAGTCATCAGGAACTAAGGCTTCTCTGGGGCCCTGCAACTCTTACCATTTTTCTTTCTCATGTGTCACGTTCTCTCTCACAGTGTCTCTGCTCTCTTACCCACGCCCCTCTAATGACCAACTGACCAAGCCTCTCGACATTCTGGAGTCCATCTCTCAGAGGGCATTGTCTGCATGGCCTGGCTGATTGCCAAGGCAACTCAGGCAAAGCCCTTGGTGCCAGCCTGGGTAGGGACCACTCTTGGGTCAGGTATCCATTTCTGGTCCAAACAGCCCACACCAAAAACAAAAAACAAAAACCCACACACAATAATATGAGCCTAGTTCCCTGAGAATGGGGCTGAGGAATAGGCTATTTGGGCTAGAAGTGAAAGTTGAGTCCAGCAGACACTACCATATCCCATATAGCCCCCGTTCCTATTGCCCCAAGAACATAACATGAGCTGTTGCATTACTGGAACTGCCTCTCCTGGATGTGGCTCCAGAAGTTGTGTCTGAGACTCAGAGCACGGCCTGCCAAATAAGAATGAGCAAAAGTGATGGATGCATCCCAGTCTAGCACTGGGGAGCAAAAGTTAAAGTATAAGGCTAACTCTTCTGAAGGGCCTGTGGATCTAAGCGTGGAGTAAAGAAACTCAAGGCGCTCCTAGCAACCTAGAGGGTTCACTAATTCAGCAGGCCTGGCACCCCTCCTCAGCACCTTCACTCTGGTGACCAACTCTCAAAGTTTTCTCCCAAAAGTCCTTTGCCAAAGATGATAAGAGAGCTCTAAGACAAAAGAAAAATAAAAACTTCTGGGTGGCCAGACCTGTCTCTGCCTACTTGTGGTGGAGCAAGTAAGCGATGGTGAGGGGTTCATTAAGCAGCAGTTCACCCCTGTTGCCTCGGAAGTGGTTGATTATAAACATTTCCCTGCTTATTACCCACGAGTGCACCTACAACCACCTACAGGAACGGCATGTTGCCTTAGGCAGGGAAAGTGCTACATTTGAGCAAAGAGAGCTATTCAGCCTCCAAGCCCCATTGGCTTGTCCCACTTGCATACACCACAGGAAAAGTAGGACTCTCCCCCTGCTACAGTCACACTCGAGCTGCCACTCCAGCTCTTTGGCTGGGTCAATGCCGAGGGTAAATTCATGATGCCAAGCACATGACCAAGGCTGACACAATTAACTCCAATCAGCTGACCCCTTTTTCCTCTGCCTGTTGGCTCCAAAGGAGCTTTTCTCTGATGGTACCAATTTAGCCAAAGCTCTTTCATGAGCTTCATATCTTAGACAGTTTCTCTCTATAACTGTTCACCATGGCAAGTGTGTAGAGCCAGCACTCAACCCAGCTCAGCCTTCAGGAAGGACATTCTGCTTCAAAATGGACCAAAACCCAGGTACATTAAGGACCGACCTGCATACACCAAGCAACACCTCAGTGCCCTTTGCCCAGCTTCTTCTAATCTAGACTCTCTGCATCCCACCACCCCTCTCACATTTCCCCACAGCTCCAGGCACAGATGAGCAAGCTCTCCTAAAGAAAATCATGACCTTGGGGCTGGCCCCGTGGCCGAGTGGTTAAGTTCGCGAGCTCTGCTGCAGGCGGCCCAGTGTTCCGTTGGTTTGAATCCTGGGTGCGGACATGGCACTGCTCATCAAACCACGCTGAGGCAGCGTCCCACATGCCACAACTAGAAGGACCCACAACGAAGAATATACAATTATGTACCGGGGGGCTTTGGGGAGAAAAAGGAAAAATAAAATCTTTAAAAAGAAAAAGAAAATCATGACCTCGCCATCAAGAAATAAAATATCAGTGTGAAAGAGGTTCTCCCTAAGAACATTCCCCTTCTCCACCATTTATTCTTCCTTAGGCTTGCTACTTTTTCAGGTCACTGGCTTTCTAAGTCTATTCATTTCACCCATTAGTCCTTTACCCTCATTTAAACCACCACTTTGCATCCACACATACTTCCCTCTCAATTGAGCCTTTACCTTACTCTTTACTTAGCTGTTTATTCATAGATTTTGGCTGGTATAACAGAAAGCAATGGATTCTCCTCCTCATTTGCCAACCACAGAAGCACTTCCTAGCTATTCCAAGTCCAGCAGCAAGCCTCTCACCAGAGAAAGCTTCTTGACCGAGGATTCTTGGAGAATCTGCCCACTTGGCCCTCATTCCCTCTCCTTTTCATTGTTGGCAGAACTTAGCACAAGCTCTCAGCTATAGAATTACTGCCCAAGGGGAAATGGCTCCTTCCAGATACAATCAAGGCTCTGGATCAACTCTGGTGGTTTATTGATCACCCACACTGGTCCTAGTACATGAAGTCAGAGAATAACAAGACTGCAAGGGAGGACACTGGGCTTGGTGAAGGCCAGAAGCCATCTTCTAGAGCAGGGGTTATTAATCAGGGGTCCCTAGACACCAGACTGTATGGATTGCCTTCATAGGTCATGAAGCCCCTACAACTGAGATCAGATTGGTATCTGTATATGTGAATGTGGGTGTGGGTGTGTGTACATGCATTTTTTAGTGGACAGGGTCCCTAGCTTTTATGAGTTTCTCAAAAAGGCCCCTGATCCAAAAAGAAAAAAAAAGATAATCACTGTTCTCAAAGAAACACTAGGCTTGGTCAGCAATGCTCCCCAGACCATTGCGGAAAAGATTAGAAAGTCAGAGTACAGGGTAGGGTCTGGTGGAACTGAGAATGGTATTTCAGGACCCTTTTCTCCAGAGCCAGACAGCCACCAATCCATATCTAAATTCTGACTCCAGGGTTCAGATACTGGAGGGATCCAAAAATCTTGCCCAAGGCTCAGTCAATCTGAATGTATCTCTTTACTCATGGACAAGGGTGCACGTTAAAAAGATGGTGATGCAATGGAATACTACTCAGCCATAAAAAAGGACAAAATTGTTCCATTCACATCAACATGGATGGACTTCGAGGGTATTATGCTAAGCGAAATAAGCCAGACAGAGAAAGACAAACTCTATATGACTCCACTCATAGGTGGAAGTTAACATATAGACAAGGAGAACTGATCGGTGGTTACCAGGGAAAAGAGGGGGTGGGGGAAGGCACAAAGGGTGAAGGGGTGTACCCACAACATGACTAACAATAATGTACAACTGAAATCTCACAAGGTTGTAATCTATCATAATCTTGATAATAAAACAAAAGGTGGTGATGCAACTGAATCATTGGGACCACATTTATATATCCCTGTCCTTCCCATGGGTCAGTCCTGTCATTAAAAGGAGCAACTGAGGGGCTGGCCCCGTGGCCAAGTGGTGAAGTTCGCGCGCTCCGCTGCAGGCGGCCCAGTGTTTGGTTGGTTCGAATCCTGGGCGCGGACATGGCACTGCTCGTCAAACCACGCTGAGGCGGCGTCCCACATGCCACAACTAGAAGGACCCACAACGAAGAATATACAACTATGTACTGGGGGGCTTTGGGGAGAAAAAGGAAAAAAAAAATCTTTAAAAAAAAAAAAAAAGGAGCAAACTGAACCGAGAGATGGGAAATGGCCTACCTCCTATCGTACAGGGAATTTGTGGCTGAGACAGACTAGAAGGCAGATTCTCTGAGACCACAGATTGCCACATAGCACCCATTAGTTTCTTTGGTCCTCTCCCTGCACCCTGGGCCCCAATGGAAGATGAAGGCCTATCATTAGTAAAAGATATTGATCAGGTCATTGTGAGGGAAGCCCTCTAAAATGCTGATTCCAGAAATAACCAAGTCTAGCATCTCACTGGGAGAGGGAAAACCAAAGAAATCCACCACACGCTTATTTACTTCATTCTAATAAAAGGAACCTTGACTAAATGTAAGCACTAGTTATGGAAGAATTCAAAAAAGTTGAATAAGTCAATAACCACAAGAAGCCTGTAGATAGTTTAGAAAACATCTTATTGAAAATCCAGGGTAACGTGTGCCAAGAATCCAAAATACCGGAAACTTGGAAAGAACGATCTTTGAGCAACTAAGTAGCCAAGTAAGAGAGATATGAGCAATGTGAAAAAAGCTCCTTTTCCAAATGGAAAGGTGGCCCAAGCAAAGGGAACAAAGATACTCCCCAAAAGTCGCAGGGCAGAGGCAAACTAAAAATCAGAGGGGACCAAGGGAGCTGGAGAGGAACGCGGCAAGGTACCTGAAAGCCAAAGCCAAGAGCCTCTTGAGATATAATCTAGGAAGAATGCCAGCAAGATGACCAGTGGCGACAACTGACAGTTGGGATAACAGCCATGCTTGGGAGGCCAAGAAGTGAACAGACACCAAACAGGATATCACTGGGATGTCTATTCCCCAGCTCTCACTGGAAGTGTTCAAGTCATTAGACCAAATAGTGGCAAATGCTGTGGACATCCAAGGCCTACAAAATAGCCTAAATGTGCACCCTTCATGAGAACTCAAGGGTAAAGCGTCCCCATGAAACCAGGCCAGAAGGTGCAGCTTGTCCTTACCAAGGGCCCCCATGACGAAGGCTGGCACATTGCCAATATGAGTTCCATTCACAAGGTAGGGTCCTAAAGAGATCCTGGGGCACAGGCTGGGAAACATATCATTTTCATAATAAAGGATGAGCTCAATGACCATTTGGACAACAGTTTACACAAGATAAAGTAATACCTGACCAATCCATTAAAATTTTTTAAGCAGTAAAAGCACACATGGATAAAAAGGAAATGTGAAAACAGAAGATTTTGACATAGTGCCAAATCACTACGGGAGTGGATGTATGGTTGTATCATGGATAAGCAATGGGCATAGGGACAGGAAACAGGGATAAACTTGCCTTTCTCTAAGGAGGGAAGTGTAGACACTATGGTCTCCCCACAAAGACAGTGGAGAGATCTATCTTATTCGACTTACTCAAAAATTATGTGGAAGAAAGTCAGCCTAGTAAAATCTTCAGGTTTCCAGGCAACACCCAACCCTTCTGAGTAGTAAGATGTTAAGCTCTTTAGATTAAACTGCAGGAAGATGATGAGAGGCTGTGTGAGTGGGCTGAAAAGTAGCAGGTGAGTGTCAGTGTAGGCAAGTGCAACATAATGCACTGAGAAAAAGAATCCCATTAACCACTCAAAATAACACACCGAGCAATCAAGCCTCCTTTGTACAAATCCTCGGGACATCTGCACCCAAAATGAAAGGGCCAATTCTGCTATTAGACTAATGGAGTGACACAGAGGTCATCCAGCTCGTCCTTTGAGAGGTGAGGATATGGAGGTCCAGGGACAGAGCCAGGACTAGAACCCAGGCCAGAGAACTTCACCAGGAGCGCATCCACTGGACAAGAGTATTGGCCGTTAAGTATCAGCTAACAGATCAAGGGTCTTGGAACCAGTGTAGCGTAATAGAGGGACATGGGTTTTCCAGTCAGACACATTCAAATCCCAGCTCCATTTCTAGCTGTGTACAAATTAAGCAAGTTGCTTAATTTTTTTGCGTCTCAGTTACCTCAACTGTACGATGGGAATCATGACACACACTTTGCAAGTTTGTTATGAGGATTAGAGATATTTAAAAAGTGCTCTACAAAAGAATCTGAATAGACATTTCTCCAAAGAAGATATACAAATGGCAATATGCACATGAAAAGATGCTCAACATCATCAGTCTTAGGGAAATGAAAATCAAAATCACAATGAGATACTACTTCACATGCACTAGGACGGCTATAATCAAAAAAAATGGAAAATAAGTGCTGGCAAGGATGTGCAGAAATCGGAACCCCAATACACTGCAGGTGGGCATGTAAAATGGCGCAGCTGCTGTGGAAAACAATTTGGCAGATCCTCAATAAGTTAAACAGAATCACCACATGACCTAGCAATTCCACTCCTAGGCATATACCCAAAAGAAGTGGAAACAGGTGTTCAAACAAAAACTTGTACGTGAATGTTCACAGCAGCACCATTCACAATAGCCAAAAGGTGGAAACAGCTCAAATGTCCAACAGCTGATGAACAGATAAGCAAAAGGTGGTATATCCATACCATGAAATATTATTCAGTCATAAAAAGGAATGAAGTACTAATACATATCAGAATATGGATGAACCTTGAAAACACTACGCTAAGTGAAAGAAGCCCATCACAAAAGACCACATATTATATGATTCCATTTATATGAAGTGTCCAGAATAGGCAAATCTATAGAGACAAAAAGTAGATCAGTGACTGCTTAGGGCAGAGGGGTGTGTATGGTGGGGAGGGGATCAGGGGCTGTTAGCTAAAGAATATGGGGTTTCTTTTTGAGGTTGTAAAAGTATGCTAAAATTGACTGTGGTGATGGTTACACATATCTGTGAATACACTAAAATCAGTTGAATTGTACACTTGAAATGGGTGTATGGCATATGGATTATATCTCAATAATGCTATATAAAAAATAAAAATAATGTGTTCTACAATGATACGTTAGTAAATGTTTAACATCTGCCTCTCAGAGAAACAGGTCCTAATCCGTAGTGTTTGTTGACTTCCATGGTGAAAATACTCCCTTGGCTGATTTCAAAGGACCAACGTAATGTCAGTGAACGTGGAGTTGGGAAGGGGTGTGCAGCAGCACATCATTATAAAGCATTTGCAGCATGCAGACACAATGGACACAACCTCAAGATCACAAATAGTAGTAAAAGGCGATAAAATAATTAGGAAGTGAGGTGTTTTGAATATCTATTACCTGCGTTTTAAATGTAGTTCACTTAACTGTAGGTTCACACAATTTAACTTTCAATGAGAGCTTGCAACATTCCTGTAAACTTAATAATCAGCTCTCACAAACCGGCACAGACTGTCTCCAGGTACCACGCTGTAACCACAGAACACTATTTTTGAAGAATTTCACATAAGCATCTTCTAGAAAAATGCCACCCTTTGCATTTCTCTGGGCAAAAACCTATATGGCCATTACAGTTTGGCCTGAAGAGGTTGATATTTCCCCCTCTAATACTGATATCTGAGCACGGCAGAAATATTTTCCTAAATGTGGAGACATAATCCCATTTTCTGTAGACTCCATTTTGCGGCATTTTGGCAACATCACTACAGCCAACAAGCAACACTAACTGTTCCAGGAAGGCACCCGAGAACACTTGAATTGCCTTTCTCTGGTTAACCCACCAGCTCCAAGGCTCACTTCTGATTCTTAACTGTCATCAAGCTCAGTGTGCTATTTTAAGAAGTCAAACTTCCAAACATCTCAATTCATTGACAACCAAAATATAAATTAGCCTTTGAAAACTCCACAGACTCTGATATTTAACGCAGAGCCAAGGGGGGTTGAAGCATTTAGTACTTTGAATATTCAATATAAATTAGTCATACGTCGGTTCTAACCGCCCTCCACCCAAGGAATATGTGTTGTAGAAGTGGGTAGGCCGTCCCAATGCTCCTGGCAACTGATATTGCACCAAAGTCACACTGTGAAACTCTTGTTTTCAAGGGCCTCTGGGCAAGTGGACCCAAAAAGAGTAAGTGTGGTTTCCAAAGATGAGAGGGTTTAAGTCTTTCCCACCCTGCAGGTGACAGTGAGCGAAGCAGCTACAGAGAGCAGGCTCTGAAGTTATCCGCATGCTCTTGGGGTGGTTTTGAGCAAATTAGCTTCTCCGAGCCTCAGTTTTCTCACCTATAAAATAATGAATATTAACAATACCCACCTCGCAAGATTGTTGGAGAATTGGATGCGATAAGGTGTATAAGGTTCATCGGTGATAGTTAGTGCTTAGGATAACACTAAGCAAGACAGTGTAGCAGCTAGGCATCCAGGCTGTAAAGTCAAAGGCAGTCCTACATTCAAATTCTAGCCCTGCCTGTTCCTCAGTGACTCTGAGTAAGTCATGGCTCCTCTCTAAGCCTTTGGTTCCCCATCTATAAAACGAGGCATCTATCTCACAGTGTTCATTAAATGAGCTGGGAGAGGTCAAGTGCTAGGTATGCTGTAAATCCCGAGTAAATGGGAGCTGTTAGCCTGCCATGAGGGGATGCACATAATTCCACAAGCATTTGGGAAGAGCTCACATTGTATTCCCATCACAGAGGGAAGGGGGGGCAAGGACGCTGATTACTGTAAGAACACAAGGGTGGACTGGCAAGAGCCAAGACGGGTGCTGGGAGGCCTGATGGTTCTCTCAGAGAAAGGCCAGTGTTCTAACGCTGGAGGTGGGATCCTAGACACACAAACCATTGGCTTGGGGGTTTTTTTCCCCAGGGGCTCATTTTTACTTACAATTTAGGTATAATATAGGTAGATTAAACTGCACATATCTGAAGAGTACAATTTGATGAGTTTTGACATAGGTATATACCACGAACCATCACCACCAACAAGATAATAAACATTTGCATCATCTCCAAAAGATTTTTCATACCCCTTTTGTAATTCATTCCCCTTTCCTCTCTTCCCCGATCCCAAGGCAACCACCAATCTACTTTATGTCACTTTAGGTTGATTTGCATTTCTGGAATTTTATGTAAAAAGAATCATACAGTATGTATTCCTTTTTGTGTGGTTTCTTTCACTCAGCGTAATTATTTTGAGGTTCACCCATGTTGTCACGTATATCAACAACTTGTTCTCTTTTTCAGCTGAATATTCCAATGTGTGAATAGACTAGTCATCTGTTGATAGACAATAGAGTTGTTTTCAGTTTTTACATATTACAAATAAAGGTGCTATAAACATTGATGTACATCTCTACATGGACAAATGCTTTTATTTCTTTTAGGGGTGGAAAGGCTGGGTCATATGGTAAGTGTATGTTTAACACTTTTTTAAGCAGTCAAACTGTTTTCCAATGTGACTGTCCTACTTTACATTCCAAAAGCAGTGTATGAAAGTTATAGTTTCTCCAAATATCCTCAGGAACTATATGGCAAGGCTCTATGGAGAAACAATAAGCATTATGACATGCCTTGGTATGATTTTTCTCATGTTTCTTGTGCTTGAGTTTTGCTAAGGTTTTCAGATCTGTGGGTTTATAGTTTTTATTACATTTGGAAAAGTTTCGGCCATTATTTCTTAAAATAACATTTCTCTCTCCCTAACCCCTTGTGGAAATCCAATTACACATTTTTAGGCCACTTAAAGTTGTCCCATAGCTCAGTGTTGCTCTATTCATTTTTTGTATCTTTTTTCTCTCTGTTTTATTTTGGACAGTTTCTATTGCTATGTCTTCAAGTTCACTAAACTTTTCTTCTGCAGTGTCTAACATGTTAATAATGACATCCAGTATGTTTCTTTCAATTTCAGACATTATAGTCTTTATCTCTAGAAATAAGATTTGAGTCTATTTTCTACCTTCTATGTCTCTCCCTAACATGCCCGTGCTTCCCTCTACCTTCTTGAACATAAGAAGCATATTTTTTTAAAGGCATTTGAATGTCTTTGTCTACCAATTCTGTCATCTGTGTCTGTTTCTATTTAAGAATTTTTCTTCTCATTATGGGTCATATTTTCCTGTTTTGCACGCCTTGTGATGTTTTATTGGATTTCAGATTCTGCAAATTTTACCTAATTGGGTGCTGGATATTTTTGTACTCCTTTAAACATTTTTGAGCCTTGCTCTGATTTGCAGTAAAGATACTTGGAAACAGTTCGATCCTTTCAAAGCTTGCTTTTATGCTTTGCTATGTGAGAACAGAACAAACTTTAGATTACGGTTAATTTGGCTCTACTACTAAGGCAGTCTTCTTCTGAGTACTCAGTCTAATGCCCTGTATATTATGAAGTTTCTTCTCTGTGGCTATTGGGAAACTGAGCTACTCCTAGCCTTGTGTGAAACTCTAGAAATCACTCCACCTACTCCTTTTCAGTCATTCTTTCCCCAGCCTTGGGTAGTTTTCTCACATGCATGTGCTGATCAGTAACAGTCAAGTATTTGAGGGGTACCTTTTACAGATCTCTGGAGCTCTCTCGCTGGGAACCACCTCTCCAGTACATTACCTCGTAAATGCTAGCCACCTTCACCTCTCTGAATTCTGAACTCCATCTCTTCAATTTAGGCAGACTTCCAGGCTCATCCTGGGTTCCCAGCTAGAAACTCTCTCCAGGTAGTAAACTGGGGCAATTATAGGGCTCACCTCATTTGTTTCTCTTTCCTTTTTTTCCCAGTTTCATTGCAACATAATTGACATATAACATTGTGTAAGTTTAAGGTGTACAACATGTTGACTTGATACATTTATATATTGCAAAATGATTACCACCATAGCATTAGCTAACACCTCCATCACATCACATAATTACCATTTATTTTTTGCGGTAAGAACATTTAAGATCTACTCTCTTAGCACCTTTCAAGTATATAATACAGTATTATTAACTATAATCACCATGCTGTACATTAGACCCTAGAACTTATTCATCTTATAATGGAAGTTTGTACCCTTTGATCAACATCTCCTCATTTTCCCCACCCCCAGCCCCTGATAATCACCATTCTCCTCTGTTCCTATGAGTTCAGCTATTTTAGATTCCATATAAGTGAGATCATACAGTACTTGTCTTTCTCTGTCTGACTTATCTCACTTAGCATAATGCCCCCAAGGTCCATTCATACTGTTGCAAATGGCAGGATTTCTTTCTTTCTCATGGCTGAATAATATTCTATTGTATATATGCTCCACATCTTTTTTATCCATTGATCCACCAATGGACACTTGGGCTTCCATATATCAGTTATTGTGAATAATGTTGCAATGAACATGAGAGTAAAGATATCTCTTCGAGATCCTGTTTTCATTTCCTTTGGATATATGTCCAGAAGTGGGATTGCTAGAAAGAGAAATCTTTCATCTCCTTGGTGGGGCAGGGGGCTTTGCCTGGTTGTGCCACATGCTCTGTAGACAGAGTTTCAGTGACCACCTTCCTGCTCTCAGACCTATTCTGTACTCCTACCTTCTGTGGTACCTGTTACATTCTAAGGTTTGAGCCTCTCAGGTGAATTACCTCAATTCTGTATCCTCCACTGCAGAAACTTAGGCTAAAACTTTCCCATTCTGACAGGTTAGTTACCACTCCTCTATCCACTTTCCATTTTCCAAAAGATATTTCCACTGAAATATACCATCTGCGATTGTATCTTTGCTCTCTCTTTTAAAAAAAAATATTTTATTGAGGTCATATTGGGTTATAACATTGTGTAAATTTCAGGTGCACATTCTTTTTGAATACCATGTCTACTCATGCAAGGGAAACAAAAGAAAAATAAACAAATGGGACTACATCAGACTAAAAAGCTTCTGCAAGGCAAAAGAAACCATGAACAAAACGAAAAGACAACCCACCAACTGGGAAAAAATATTTGCAAATCATATATCGGACAAGGGGTTAATTTCCAAAATATATGAAGAACTCATACAACTCAACAACAAAAAAACAAACAACCTGATCAAAAAATGGGCAGAGGATCTGAACAGACATTTTCCAAAGAAGATATACAGATGGCCAACAGACACATGAGAAGACATTCACCATCACTAGTCATTAGGGAGACGCAAATCAAAACTACAGTGAGATATCACCTTACACATGTCAGAATGGCCATAATTAACAAGACAAGAAATAACAAATGTTGGAGAGGATGTGGAGAAAAGGGAACCCTCGTATACCACTGTTTGGAATGCAAACTGGTGCAGCCACTATGGAAAACAGTATGGAGATTTCTCAAAAAATTAAAAATAGAAATACCATATGATCTAGCTATCCCACTACTGGGTATTTATCCAAAGAACATGAAATCAATAATTCTAAGAGATTTTTGCATCCCTATGCTCATTGCAGCATTATTCACAATGGCCAAGATGTGGAAGCAACCCAAGTACCCATCATCAGATGAATGGATAAAGAAGTGGTATATATACAATGAATTACTACTCAGCCATAAAAAAGACAAAATCATGCCATTTGCAACAAAATGGGTGGACCTTGAGGTGTTATGCTAAGCAGAATAAGCCAGACAGAGAAAGACAAACACCGTATGATTGTACTTATATGTGGAAGATAAACAAACACATGGATAAGGAGAACGGATTAGTGGTTACCAGAGGAGAAGGGGGTGGGAGAAGGGCAAAAGGGGTAAAGGGGCACATGTGTATGGTGACAGATAGAAACTAGACTATTGATGGTGAACACGATGCAGTCTATGCTTCTCTTTTCTGGAGGATCACTGTCCTATGCAGATGGTCCCTGACTTACAATGGTTCAACTTATGATGTTTCAACTTTACAATGGTGTGAAAGCAAGATGCATTCAGTAGAAACCATATTTCAAATTTTGAACTTTGATCCTTTCCCAGGCTAGTGATATGCAGTACAATACTCTTTCATGATGCTGAGCAGCAGCAGCGAGCTCAGCTCCCAGTCAGTCATGCGATCACAAGAGTAAACAACCGAGATTCTACAGTGTACTGTGTTGCCAGCGTTTTTTGGATGAGTACCCAGACAACCACTCTGTTTTTCACTTTCTAGCGCAGTGCTCAGTCAATTACATGAGATATTCAACACTTTATTGTAAAATAGACTTTGTGTTAGGTGCTTTTGTCCAACCGTAGGCTAATGTAAGTGTTCTGAGCACGTTTAAGGCAGCCTAGGCTAAGCTATGATGTTCAGTAGGCTAGGTGCATTAAATGCATTTTCAACTTAGGATATTTTCAATCTCCAATGGGTTTATTGGGACATAACTCTATGGTAAGTCGAGGAGCATCCGTACTTCCTTTTTTCCAATGTGTGACAACCATTATTTCATAGACTTGTGTCCACTTTTTTAGTTAAGGTGGAAGGGTAAATCTAGTCCCTTTTACTCTCTCATGGCCAGAAGCAGAAGTCCAGGTTTTAGCTTTTAAATATTGGCGTTGGATTACTTTTGGGGGATTTTTAATAACACCCACATAGAAAGTAGATGGAATCAAAAGTCATAAACTGACAGGATCCTTAGAGATACCTAACACTTCCCCCGCCTCATTTAGGTGAAGTAATAGAACCGAGGTCAGAGAGGGGAGGGGAATCTTCCCAAAGTCACACAGAATTGGGTCTAGAAATCAGGTCTCCTGCTCTTCATTTTTAATCCATCCAATTATTTTCTGCTAATTTTCTCTTCCAAACCATTTTATTTGGACAGATACAGCTTTGAAAGTCAGAGATTCCGTCCTGCCCAAGCCCAGAGAGTGGGCAATATTAGCTCACACCTCGATAGTGCTTAATTTTGTTTGAATTTTGCAAACACAAACCCTAGGGTTGGCCTAAAGTGAACACCAGAGCAGCTCATAACACTGAAAAACTTAAAACACCCCCCGGGTAGGCACTCCAGAACAGAACCATATATTTTTCCCCATTGACTGATTATGAACTCACTAAGCAGGAAGGAGTGTGACTTAGAATTTAGATTGACTAATTTAGTCATTTCACTACCTATGGGAACCATATATCCTACAAAAAGAAGCCATTATCACTGTAACTGCATTTGTATTCTTTCAATTCTAGCTATTCACCTGGATTCAAAAATTTTTTCTGGGCTGGGTCTCCGGGAGCCTTTCTGTCTTGCCTCTTGACCTTTCGGAGAAGCAGCCTAGGAAATGCCCCTGTGTTGGAGTCAGACAGAACAGGTTTTACCTCTCAACTACAACACTTACTTGCTGCGTGACCTTGGGTAAATTACTCAACCTCTCTGTAAGGACAGGGATGGTACTGTCATACATTGATTCTAAAGCACATGGGTTTGTTTGTTTGTTTCCCACATTTTAGCATCTTTGAAATCAAGATGTATATTGCTACCAGTAGTGTGATGGTTAAATTTGCAGGGTTTTTTTTTTTTCTTAACGGTATATGGTGTCTTGGATTCTAAAAGTACTCTGTTAATCTCTAACTGGCAGTTTCCTCAAGGGTTCACTAAGATGAAGCAAGCATAGGGCTTGGCACATGGTAGGCACTCAAGGACTCTGGCACTCCCATTGTTACTAGAACCAATACCTGGCTGGGTCATGAGCCTCTGACTTCCCTCATCTGGCAGTTGGTACATCCATCAGGGCAGTCCGATGAGGTGAACAAGTCTGGGAAGACCAGGCTGGCACTCTGCTGGCTGGTGTTGCAGCTTGTGATTGTCATCAGGCGCTAGAGCTCTTTCTAGTAGCTTCTTGCCCTCCAGCCCTACCCCATTAATACCATTAGCCCGATCTTACCTCTGCTGTTACAGACTTATGAACATAGGGAAATGGATTAGTAACTTCTTGTGCCATCATTCCAAACTCTCCCTGTCTCATCCCAAAGAACCTCTCCAGAATCCAGCGAGGCTTGTCAGTTGAAGGGCTCTTCCAAGGCCATCGGAATCAGAGCCTACAGGGCCTGAGGCCAAATCCACATTCCTCAAGGCCCCCCACATACCTCTAGTTGGGATGCTGATACTTGCATGCCTTTGAAATTCAAGGACACTAACTCTGCTCATGCCTGGAGGGAAAAAGGGGAAACAGACACCTGAGGATGAACAACACTCAAACATCTCCCTGTACAGAAAAGTGGCTTGCATTTCTTGCCCAGAGCTCCTTGGCTTTCTTACTGTCTCCTGCAGGCAGACTGGCCTCGGATGCAGAGGCCTCACCCCACACAGGCTCTTCCACCCCTTGTCATTCCCCCTTGGCGCCCAGGAGTGCAGCTGCAGACTCCATGAGCCCCCCTCTCTGAGGCACCCACCTTTAACATGCACCTCAAGATTTCCTCCCTGTCCCCTGCTGGATCCCAGCAGTCCAGGGAACTCTCAGTACCATGGTGAAAAGGAGGAAAGGGCAAGATGGACTGGACTGGCCTTTGCCTCTGGCCACTTCTCACAGCTTGACTGCTTCCCAAGTGATTCTAAAATATCGAGTCAGAGTGAACTGCTGCTTAATAGTGCATGCCACCCAGGATTCTGCACCATGGCCAGCGTGAGACTAGGAATTAATAACTGTGAGCGATTATCATGGAAACTGTCTCCAGGAAAAACGACCAGTTTTATACCATTCAACCTTGGGAAGATAAAATCAGGCCTAGCAAAGAAAAAAAAAAAAAAGATCTACAGCAAATGCAGGACTTGAAATCCAAGGAGCATCCTGGAGCCTGATTATACACCTGCCCTGTCTCTGTCCGGGCGGCACGGGGTGCAGGGGCGGTCGGGGCAGGGCATCTCCATCCAGCCGATCAACCAACTCAGAATCTTGTGCTCATCCTAGACCGTCCCCAACACCTCCTTGTCCTCATCCCACCGTCAATTTTGCTTTCTGTGGGTTTCTACTCAGCGCCCTCTGTGCCACCTGTCGAGACCCTTTTTGTCTCCTGCCACAGCCTCCTATCTGCTCTTTCTCCACTCAACACCTCACCCACCCCGACCCCAGCCCTGCTGCTAAGAGCCCCAGGAAAAAGTGAAATCTCATCACATCGCCTTGCATAAAAACCATCAACGAACAATAATGGCAAAATATTTATCATTGTAAAGGTTGGATGGTAGGAACATGGGGGTTTATTTTATCATTCTCATTACATTCATGTGCATGTTTGAAACTGTTCATGATAAAACGATCCTCCATGATCCTCCAGGGATCCCAGGATGAAGTCCAAAGTCCCCAGACTGGCATTCAAGGCCTGTCGGGATCTGCCACATCCCATTTTTCCAGCTCACCTCCTGGCACTCACTGTGCTGCACCCCCTCTTGGCACCCAGCTCTCTCCTGCAGCCCTCTTTGCCTATGCGTCTCCTTCTTGCAGAATATGCTTCCCCAGCTGCCCGGTCTGGGAAATGTTTCCGCATCCCTTGGAAACCAGATGCAAATGACCCCTGGTCTGGAACAACTTCCTACACCCGACTCGACTTGGGGGTGGGGGCGGCTTATGCCCTGGTGTCTGCCCAGGTGCGATACAGAGCAAACACTCAATACGTGTTTGGGAGAGACCAGAAAGTCTTGGTAAATAGAGCAGGTGCAACTTTTACTTGAACTTGGGCAAGTAAGGTAAGCTCTCTTGGCTTCTGCTTCTGTCTCTATAAAGCGAAGATAATAGGAGTACTATCTCACAAGGCTGAGGCAAGGATTCGGCCGTATTCCCTGTGTAAACAGCTTAACATAGTACCTCGCCTGGGAGAGAGAGAGAGGGAGGGACGGAGAGAGGGATGGAGGGACGGAGGGACGGAGGGACTGACTTACAGACTTCAATCAAGGAATACAGTGGATAATTAAGCGGCTTGTCTTAGATGAAATGCTCCCCAAACCTACAGGAAAGCAACTGCTGTTTAGCTCTTGCTGGGAGCTAGAGAAAATTGTGAAAAATCGACGACATCAAAGTCACGATGCCTCCATTGGGCCCAGGGGCGGTTCATACTTTAGGGGGTGGGAGTAGGGGGTCTTCAAAGGTTGAGACCCCACGCCCGGGCCCAGGTTTCTGCTTCTCTTTGGAAGAACTGTGCAGGTCTGTGACCGGGACCCGGCCGGAAGTCCGGGGGCTAGGAAGGCATGGGATTTGCACGAAAATCAGCCCTGGTGACAATCCCCGGTGTGTGAGGTCTCGGTGAGCTCGCACCGCCTGGGGTGCGGACGCGCCAGGAGGAAATGAGAGTGGGGTCCGCGACAGTGCCCCCCACCCGCCAGCCCCGCTCCTCCGGGTGCCCGCGGCCTCGTGCGTCACTGGCGCGGGCGGGGGCCGAGGGGAGGGGGGCGCCGCAAGGTGAGGGCCCCGCGCTGCCTTAAGACGCCGCGCGCCCCCGCCGCCGCTCAGAGCTGGCAGCGCCGCGCGCCGGCCGGACGAGCAGGCCCCCGCGCCGCGCCCCCTGACGCCGCTCCCGCCGCCCGGTGCGAGCTCGCAGCCGCCCGCGCCTCAGGAGGCAGCCCGGACAAGCGCCGCGAGGCCCGAGGGCCCGGCACGCCGCTCCAGCGCCACCACGCCTCCAACAGCAACAGGTAAGCGGCCCGGCTCGGCGACCAACTGGCCCCCGCGCTCGGGCGCCCGGGCCGCCCCGTCCGCCGCAGCCCGACGGCCGCTGCGCCGCTCCGCCCGACGCGGGCGCGGTGGTCCCGTCCCCCTGCCCCCGGCGCCCTCCCGCGCTCGCGTGTTCCCTCGCACTTTCTCGCGCGCACTCTTCCCCCCGCCCTCAATTCTCTCGTTGTTTCCTCGTCCTTTCTGTCGTTCTCTGCTTCCCGTCCTCTTTTCTTATTCTTTTTCGATTTTTCTATCTCCATCTCTCCCTGTCTCTCATTCTCTCTCTCTCTTATTCTGTCTCACTTCACTTTGTCTCTCATTTGCTCATTCCTTGTTCCTCTGTCTCTTCCTCTGTCATTTTCTCTCTGTCTCTCAGTGTGGCTCTCATTCTGTCTCTGTCTCTCGTTCTGTCTGTGTCTCTCATTCTCTTTCTCTGCCTCTCAGTCTCTCTCTCTGTCTCTCTCAGACTCTCCCTACCACCCTGGCACCCCTGCCTCCTCTCCCACTCTCCCCGAGCTCACCCATCCCTACACCCGCCGCCACCGCCGATACCGCGTGGGCTGGAGAATGCAGGGAGGATGCCGAATTTCGGGAGGGGGGGGGGGGGTCGCAATAGACATCTTTCCTGCATCCAGCCGCTGCGCTGCTGTGAAACTAGGAGATTTATCCGCCAGAGCCCGCCGTGGCCAAGGCGGCAGCTCGTTTCCATGGCAAATAAAGTCGACAGAGAGATAGAGATTGGAGACAGACATCCAGCCAGAGAAAAACCGAGGTGAGGGATCGTCGGAGAAACATGGAGAGAGAACAGAGATGCATACACACTGAAGGAAATGTTTAGCAAGAGTCCCGGGGAGTGAGAGACAGAGAAACTGACAGAGAGGGAGAGGAACCGACTCTCTAAGTGCACGCACTAGAGAGAGAGCCTGAGCAACGGAGAGACAGAGACAATCAGGAGAGACAGGCAGTAGATATTCAGAGACCATTGGAGAGAGACAGACAGACAGCGATAAGGAGAGAACTATGCACGGAGAGACAGAAACTGCAGGAGGAGATAGAGACACAGAGATGAGAGAATCGGAGAAAGAGCAACTGCAACAAGAGACAGGAGGAGATGTGTAGAGAGAGAACTCGAGGGAGACATGGAAACAAGAGAGTTGGGGAGACACGGAGACTGACAGAGACACAGTCGAGTGAAACTGAACAGGTGCACTAGGAACCCACAGAGATTGTCAGGGAAATAGACTGAGAGAGAAATAGACGAGACAGCATCAGGGAAAGACGGAGAAGCGCACGCACTAGCGAGCGACAAGTGACAGGCAGAGACAGAGAGAGACGAGAGTGCATCAAAAAGGGACAGAGGGAGAGACAGGGACAAGACCAGGAGAAAGACGAAAAGAGACAGAGAGAGACACGCACACACAGCTACAGAGAATATGCACTAGCGAAGGAGACACAGAGAGGAGACTGGGAGACAGACAAACTGACCGAGAGTGGGAGGGGAGACGGGAGTGACAGAGAAAGGGAAGAGAGAGGAGAACGACAGACTGACAGACCAACAGCGTGCACGTGCTAGCAAGAGACTGAGAAACAGACAGACCACAGAGTGAGAGACAGGCGTCAGAGAAAAACGGTGAGACACGTACACACACCCCCAAGAGATACAGAAAAAGTGCGCTAGTGAGAGACACCGGAGAGAAAGAGACAAATCGGCAAACGTAAACAGGCAGGAACAGAGCGCGCGCGCATGCGCTAGGGGGAGAGACCGCTGGAGAGGTAGATAGCTGGAGAGACCAAAACTCCGAAACCTAGAGACGGTGTGGGAGATGCGCAGAGAGCGCGCGCACGCGCTTCGGGGTTGCGGGGGGACAGGTGGGAGGAACTCAGAGACCCCGAGAGAGGCAGAGAGACACAGAGAGTGAGAGAAGGATTCAGGGAAACCGCCTGGACGCGGACTGGGGCCCGCGCGGGGTGGGGGCGGGGCATAGGGGTAGGCAGGAGGCAGCGGGGGGCCGGGAGAGGGTCCTGCAGCGCCTCTGCCCGGCCTGGAACACCCTCCCCGCCAAGGCAGGGTGACTAACCCAGGCCACGTGTTTCTTTCGTCCCCAGCATAGGCAGTGAGTGCGGTCCGTGCGCCCCTTCGCCGCCCGCTGATGCCGGCTCAGAGCCTGCACCCTGTCTCACACCCGCCTGCCATCGCCATGACGACCACCTGCACCAACAGCACGCGCGAAAGCAACAGCAGCCACGCGTGCATGCCCCTGTCCAAAATGCCCATCAGCCTGGCTCACGGCATCATCCGCTCGAGCGTGCTTCTCATCTTCCTCACCGCCTCATTCGTAGGCAACATAGTGCTGGGGCTCGTGTTGCAGCGCAAGCCGCAGCTGCTGCAGGTGACCAATCGCTTCATCTTTAACCTCCTCGTCACCGACCTGCTGCAGATTTCGCTCGTGGCCCCCTGGGTGGTGGCCACCTCCGTGCCTTTCTTCTGGCCCCTCAACAGCCACTTCTGTACCGCCCTGGTTAGCCTCACTCACCTGTTCGCCTTCGCCAGTGTCAACACCATTATTGTGGTGTCAGTGGATCGCTACCTGTCCATCATCCACCCTCTCTCCTACCCGGCCAAGATGACCCCGCGCCGGGGTTACTTGCTCCTCTATGGCACCTGGATCGTGGCCATCCTGCAGAGCACACCCCCACTCTATGGCTGGGGCCAGGCTGCCTTTGACGAGCGCAATGCCCTCTGCTCCATGATCTGGGGGGCCAGCCCCAGCTATACCATTCTCAGTGTAGTGTCCTTCATCATCATTCCACTGTTTGTCATGATTGCCTGCTACTCTGTGGTGTTTGGTGCAGCCCGGCGGCAGCATGCTCTGCTATACAACGTCAAGAGCCACAGCTTGGAGGTTCGAGCCAAGGACCGTGTGGAGAATGAGAATGAAGAAGGAGAGGAGAGGAAGGATGAGTTCCATGGCCAGGATGAAGGTGAGGTCAAGGCCAAGGAGGGCAGTATCAAGGCAGAAGAGGATGACAGCATGAAGGCCAAGAAAGGGAGCGTGGATACCAGTGAGGCGAGCGTGGAGGCCACGGGCAGCAAGGAGGTCAGAGAAAGCAGCTTGTTGGCCAGCGAAGGCAGCATGGAGGGTAAGGAAGGCGGCACCGAAATTGAGAGCAGCGTGAAGGCAGACACGGGCCGCAGAGAGGTCCACCAGTGCAACATCGACTTGGGTGAAGATGACATGGATTTTGGTGAGGATGACATCCATTTCAGTGAGGATGACATCGAGGCAGTGAACATCCCAGAAAGTTTCCCAGCCAGTCGTCGAAACAGCAACAGCGACCCTCCTCTGCCCAGGTGCTACCAGTGCAAAGCTGCTAAAGTGATCTTCCTCATCATTTTCTCCTACGTGCTGTCCCTGGGGCCCTACTGCTTTCTAGCGGTCCTGGCCGTGTGGGTGGATGTCCAAACCAAGGTACCCCAGTGGGTGATCACCATAATAATCTGGCTTTTCTTCCTGCAGTGCTGCATCCACCCCTACATCTATGGCTACATGCACAAGGCCATCAAGAAGGAAATCCAGGATATGCTGAAGAAGTTCTTCTGCAAGGAAAAGCCTCCAAAAGAAGACAGCCACCCAGACCTGCCTGGAACCGAAGCCGGCACAGAAGGTGGGACTGAAGGCAAGACCGTCCCTTCTCATGATTCTGCCACTTCGCTTTGAAGTTAAGGCAGACCTTGAACTGTCCACAATACAGAAAACAGGAGCAGCTTTCTTTTAAATGGACCACCCACAATCCCATTAATGCCAACCCATTCCATTCCAGGCAAAGGTGTTGCCCACGTTCTTCTCGCCTTGACAAGGTAGATAAATATATGGAAGAGGTAGGAACTGGAGTCTTCCCTTAAAAGTATGCCCCTCAAAGCACCCACTTGAGGATTCTGGCTGAAATTTCCCCCCAAAAAATTATTAGGCTCCAAATTTCTTAGAGCAACAAGGGCTATCCATTTGGATCTGTACCTGGTATTCTGTCTGTCTCTCCAGAGCTACAGCGTGTCAGCTTTCACTCTGAGGGAAAAGGAAGATGATGCCTGTGAACTTAAGGATTTTTCGGCCCTCAGGTTAAGAGTTCATGGGCAAGGGCTACAGCCTATGTTCAACTGAAAAAAAAGCAGCAGACAAAATCATTCATGGAGCCCAGGAAGCAGAACCTCACTGACTGACTGACTGATCAACGTATGAGCCAAATTCTAAACTCAAGAGCCCCAGAATCTGGTACAAAGACTTAAGGAAACTAAGACAAAGCGTATCATGTAGTTAAAATACCAGGAAGGTTTCTAGATCCTCTAAAGGGATCCAGAAAAGTGGAAGAGCTTAATAGGGCATGTTTCAAATGGGAAGCTAGTCCAAGGCAGAAGATAGAGAAATAACATACATCCATGGGACTAAACAGTTGGCTTTTTTCTTTAAAACCCTGGGTTTGTGCATGGGCTGGGACCAAGGTCAATCCATACAAATGGAAAATTGTCAGTTGACACTAAACTATTTTCTGTCTTCTATTTGAATAATAGAGAGACAGAAATCATGCCACTTTTTTACAATTTTCCCTTTACGATTGAATTGGAGTGCTCATAAGAATCCTCCAGATCTCCTTGGCCAGTCACTTGTGTGTGTGTGGTTTCTTTTTCCAAATAGAACTTTTTGGTCAAATAGTATTTCCAGAAAAAAAGAAATTCAACTAGGAGTGGCCAAAGCCCTACAAAACTCACACTGCCAATCAAGAGTGACATGCCCATCAGAAATCTCTTGTGTCCATGAGATCATAGACAAGAAATATGATCTCCACATGGGGAGCAAATAAGGCAGGATAGACATTTTCCTTCCTCCAGGCGCACCCATGTGTCTTTGCTACCTGTGGCTCTCTCTAAAGCCTTTAAGCTCTCCGCAGATGTGGGAGAGAAATATAAGAGAGTCAGAACTAACAGAGAGGATGCTTTCTCAGTATCGGGGAAGCATCTGACCTATTCCAAACAATCCTAAAATCAAAGTGTTCAGGTCAGACATATCCTAATTATTGCTGTGGAAATATATCACTTTGGGAAAACCTTTACAATATCTAAATTATCCTTAGGGTCAATACAGAAGAAGAGTTTTCAAATCCCAAATGCTGAAATCACTTTGGGTAGGGGTATACATGTGTATTTCTGAGGGCACAGACCATATCAACATGACCAAATAACATGGAACCAAAAAACGGTCAAGACAGCATTTTTGGTTCTCCTGAATATCACATTAAAACAACTTTCTGGCCAATCAACTGTTCATGCAGAAACCCAGTGTTAATATGGGTGGAGGGAGTATTTAGTTGAAAAAAGTTAATCAGGTAGTTGTATATAAAGATGGCCATATTCAGAGTTTAGCCTCAGTCTTGTATGATTACCATGTCTATTTTAGAACTCAAATTTCATTCATATAAATGCCCAGCTCATTTATATTTTCTTTATCTCTTCCTCCTCACAGATTCCAACATGAGCTTCTCAAGGGGTAGAGGTAAAAAGCAGTGTATTTGGGCTGTGAATAAGTCTGCATGGGAATTTGGGATTGCCATGTTCAGAATTTAGGCAAGGAGAGGGGATAGGCCCAAATAATATTGAGCTGACCTCTCAGCTCGATCTGTTCATGGAAATCTTATTAATTCCAAACCCATTAATTTGGAACTTGTGGTAATTCAGACAAGACATGGGGGCTGAAGTTTACCCTTGCACTATCATTTATTTTTCTACCAAAATGTATAAAGTGAAATAATAGTCATAAATTTATTTGTCAATTTATTGCCAAAATCTTGTATTAACCTGTCCTCAAAGGATATCTGGGTGAAGAAATGGCCTGTGTGACCAATACTCTTATTGGGGGAGGGGTGTTGCCTTGAAAGTCTGTCATGGTCGAAGGAGTTCAAGGGCGCTGTAACCTGTCTTTTAAGTAGCAGTGCTTACCTGGGTAGGAAACAGGATTTCAAATATAAGTGTCTCTAAATATTTTGTTGAAACTGAACTTCTTGTTTTATTTTTAAAGCTCAACCCCTTCAAAGTGTATCAGAGAAAATTGTTTGCCAAAATCCCAAATCAAAATGGAACCAGAACCTGTACAAGTGTGGTAAGTTCATTTAACAGCACACACAACATTCTCCAGGGCACCAAGACTCACCGATTTCCTTTTTAAAGCTCCTCTTTTCCCTATTTTAGTCATTGTCCATTCTTATGGCAAATTGGATTTTTCAAAGGTGAAAACCTTTTGAAAATAGGAGCCTGGAAAAGAGGACCTTTGAATGAAGAGCATTCTGCTTTGCTGACATTTTCATCTTACTGAACAATAGGGCCTCCAGTGAGCTTGGAGATAGCAACTGCTTCAAATTCTGTGCTATTTTGAATAAAACACTATCAAGTTAATGAGGTTTTACTGCACATACTGTTTTGTCATTTAAAAATCTGAAAGCACACAAAAAAGTCATCATTAGCCTCACAGATCCTCATGTGCAATAGCTTTCCCTAAATGTTTTTAAAGGAGGTATTCTTTTGCCAAGGCCACTTCATATGTGCAGTAAAAATCCCATTAAAGTACAGGGGCCAGGCAAACCAGACTTTGAAATGATGTGATTTCCAATTTAATGATTTCCTTATTTAAGAATAATAGAGCATCTAGTTTGCCAAGGAGTCGCAGGTGCTTTGACTAACACACCAATTTCAACAAGCTTGGGGAAGGCAGTAATAAAGGAGCAAGCTGAGGGCTTCTCTGACTTCTATGATGCGAGGGTCCATCTTCTCTACGGCACCACAGATACCAGCTGCTGGGAAGTCCTCTGCGCTTCTGGCTCCCTGCCTACCTCTTGCCGTCGTGCCCACTGCCTTCACCTGCCTCACTCCCCCTGCCCCTGCTGTGCTGCCCTTCAGGAATACCCCGTGCTTGTAGCTCTGTGTGCTCACTCGCTCCCACTCAACCCCTCCAAACCCAGAGCTGACAGATTCACAGGGACCCTGGGGCCCACGGAAGCAAGGAAGGAGAAAAACAAACAATAGGAGTGACCAGCAATTAAAGGTATTTTTCTGTCTCCTCCCCAACTCCAATCCAATTTAGAGATAACGGGATACCTACTTCAAATTTGACAGGTAAGGAAAAGTGCCATTTTATAATTGAGGAGGTAGGCACCTCATCTCTTACCAAACAAACACCCAACACAACACATCTTGGGGGCACAGTCAATCCTGTAGATACAATTATTTCAGCAAAAACACAAAAAATCTTTTACCTGTAAAATTATAAGGTGCCTAACGTTGCCTTATTTTATACATAATTAGCCAATTAAGCTAGGTAAAGTTACTTCAAAAGATTTTTTCATACTACCTGAGGAATAATTTACAAGGTTCAACTAGGCTTTCTTTCTTAGACTTTGCCAAAATGCTCTTAAAAATGTCCGAAATGCACCATTTGGAAGAGAAAAATTATGCATCATCTGGTAATTTGAACTCTCCAAGATAAAACCCTCAGAGGTTCTTGGGATGAAACAAAGAGAGTAACAATTTAAACTGCTGGACTGTATTTTTCTCTCATAACTGCCCTCCCCTATATTTTGACAAAAGAAGTGTTTTCCGCTCGTAATGTCATTTTTGTTGTATTCCTCTTTAAGACAAACCCCATGCTGTCAAGAGAGGCTTCTCTAAGCAAAATGTCTTTTCCTTCTAGAACAAAAGATTAAAGGAACAGTTGGCTCTGAGCCAGTTACCAAGATAAGGAGAGAAAAATCTGGTCAGTTAACCCTCTCCCTCCTTATCTCTGTCTCTCTCATTTTCTATGGGCCAGACAGGTGTTCTTGGCCCCTTCAAAGCCCCTCCAAGCTTAGGCATGAGGAGACAGAAGCAATGAGCTGCAAACAGCAGACCATAGCCTAAAACTCAAAAAGAAGAGAAACACTTGTCATATTCTTTGCAGTTATTTGCAAACAATCTCTTCCTCTGACAAATGGCCACCTTGCTTATAGCAGCCTTTTGCTAAAAGCAATGAGGAAGAAAGGAAGGAAGGCTGAAGGAAGAAATATGAAAGCTAAAATCCACAGAACTTGGCCACTGATTACCAGGTCACTGGCAAGTTCACTGCTCTTTGGTAAGTAGAATAAGAATTCTCAAGGTCAATGAAGGTTGCCAATAGGAGTCAAATGTTCCCATCACTGCCTCCCAAATCTCTCATATCTCAAAGTTCACACGCCAAGGGGAAACCACAGTAACTTGTACACTCACAAGAGGTTTGCGATGTCTGAGGATTCATTACTGGATCTCTCTTCTTCTAACATATAGACAAAAACAAGATTGGTTTTAGTTTGGTGCTTTAAAGTTGAGTGGATTTCCCCCCTTCTTCATCTGTGTTACAACTTTAACGTTAAAAGTTTGGTGTTTTTGTCTGTTTCAGTGGTGTGTTTCTTTCTGTAGTAATTCTTCTAAATGTAAGCTATAACTGTATATAAAATACGTGTTCTTGGAGATAAGGTGCTAGATATTAGTTTGTCTGTGTTCGTAGATAGTGTCATCCTCAAAAATGGGTAGTAATAAATGTTAGTTAATAAAATGCATGCAGAATTCTATGTGTGACCCACACCTTGGTCAGTTTCTGAAGTAGAACATAGTACATTTGTTTTTTAAATTGTATTTTTAAAGTGTATACTACAGGATGCATAAGATGACTCCAAGTTAGGGTGGCGGGATGTGGTGCCTTTCATTCCTTAAATCCCTGGTACAATATATGACAGGTGAGAAATCATTCTGGTACAATTGGTCATTAATGTGAACTAATCATCTTGGCTGAAGTCCTCGCTGGCAGTTCTCCACAACACGTTTGACGCGGGGATGCCTGTTTTCCATTAATTGTATGTGTAGGATGCAAAATCAAAACAGACAATCCTTTCCCCTGAAAGAGCCCAGGAGGGGCTACTGGGGTCCTGTTAGCAGGATAAAAGCATACTGTACTCTCAGGACCCAGCCAGTCCCTGTCTGGGAACTGACAGGATTTGCATTTAGCAGATCTATATTGTGACTGTCCCTGCCCTCCAAGAGCAGTACCAAAAGCCAAAGAAAAAGGCTGCTCTGGTTTTTTTCCTTGATTGGTTGCCTGAGAGAGAAGATAGAGCTTGGATGGGTAAATAGACTAAGAGGTAGTGGGACTCCTCCGGGGGTCCCAGCTAAGGTGTTTGAGAATTACAATCCTATATCCATAGCATTTGCATCAGACAAGAAAAAGAGAACTACAAGATGAGTTTATTACATTTTAAGAACAAAAATATTAAAACTGGAAAACCATATAATATATATATATATGTATACACCCTCATTGAATAATTTCTAAAACTGCATTTAATACCAAATTTTATGTGCTGCTTTAAGACTGAAAACAATGGAAAAATGCATTCAGTCAATAAACAGTTATCTTTACTATTTTAAATTTTGAATTCAAAATTTTCCTTTTCCTTTTAAAAAAGCATTTGTAATTTAAAAGTGCCTTTTCAAAGGATTGCCAAACTACAATCCTGGGGCCGAGTTCCCACTGGCACAACTTACCTTCAGGTGCACACAAGAGGCGGGCTTTATCCTCCTCCTGACCCCAGCAAGAAGAGAAATCCCTTGACACCACAATCAAATTCATAAATCAATACTGTTACATGGGTCAGTAGCCTCGGAGACTCTGCCCAAGGACAAGTTTTCATACATTGGTTGGCTTTCATTGGATCCTTTCTAAAACGGTTACAGTGCGTTTTTTGCTGGATGGGAATGACGGACTCCTGCTTGGAGAATGCAGAGAGATTGATGTTTGTGGCTTAACTAAATATTATTAAGTAATGTTTGTGTTTCTTAAATAGGTGCTGTTAATCTGTCCTTGGTATATTCTTCTTAAATATGCTAAATAAAGTCTAATTTTAATGTGTGTATCTGGTTATTATGCCGAGCGCCGTGGGAAAACAGGGAGCCTCAGAACTAGTCTCCATTCCTTCTCTTTTGCTTCAATGGAGGACACAGAGGATAAACTAACTGTGTTACACAGTGGAATGAAATATGTGGGCTTCAATATTTCACACTGTGCTATTCCAATATAAGGAATATGCAATGGGATGGGGGAGGCATCCTGATGGGCTTGCTGGAAGAGGGGCATTTGCCTAGTACTCTACGAATGAAACATTTCAAAGCGAGGCTCGTGGGCAGAGTGGGCAAATGGGACCAGATGGTTTGTAGGGCTCCCAAATGCCAGTCTTTATTCTCAAGGCAGTGAGGTTTGAGCAGGGGGAGGGGATGACCAGCCTTTGTTTTTGGGAAACAGTACTGGCCCAGCACCTGGGTCACCCCACACTGGGTTCCTGCCCCTGCTACCTTGCTCCTCAGGACCAGGGCACCTCCCTCAGCATAATTCAGCCACACCCACACCCATCTCGGTTCAGCCCCAACTCACCAGGGTTTATAGAACAGGAGGGCAGGAGCATGTTCCCTCAAGCCCCAGTTCAGAAAATGGTTATACCTCTAACACCAACCACGACCTATGAAAACACAGGACACAGATGAGATAGGCAAATATGTCTAAAACATAAGAGCCCACTAGTTCCTCTTGAGTCAATGTGCTTGACCTACTAGTAGCTCTTCTGGTCATCTCATCAGTAGTGCCGCAAGGAACTGCAAGCCTCATGCTTCCAAGTGGCATCCACAGTCCCACACTCAGAAGCTCAGGGAGCTGTTCATCTCCATTTCAGTCAAAGTAAAGTGCTCTTCTCCATTTTTCACTCCAAAATCAGGCTAAATACTGACTTACACACTGTATTTCAAGATGTTCAAAGATGGCTGCCACAAGAACTGCATGTGGCTGACTTCACCTTAATCTATGAACGCCATCCAGGTGATGACTTTTTCCCGCTGCAGAAATAAATTTGCTTTTCTAGCAAACTACTACCATCAGTGCAAATAGGAAAGCTTGTGAGCTCAAATAAAACTATCAGGCAGCAAGCCTGGTGGGAAAAACGTCCCCTCACCATACCCCTGCTTTATTCAGAGTATTTAGAGGAGAATGGAATTTGGTTCCAATGAATCTCATAATAGTAGTTACTCCTCTCAGGCAGGGCTTACTACTCTGCCTTAGATTATGAGACTGAATGGGAGAGGGTTGAGAGCATCTGAAAATTCCATTGCCAAGAGACATCTCTGGCCTTCTGTAGCCACTCCCTCTCCCACCAGTCCGGTCCAGGCCCCAGGCCTATTTGCCACCAGTCTTAGCCCTGATCCTTCCAGTATAGACAAAGCCATACTGCTGGCTAGTCAATTATTTTCTTTTTCCATGAGGTAACTAGTCAACTCCTACTCTCTCTCCCACTCTCTTTCAGAATACAACTCTCTGACCCTGTCCCCTTCAATCTCCTCCTCTGACCCCTGTCCTCATTCCAATCTCCCCTTCAAGGGCAACACAACCTCTTTGATCGCTGCACACACAAACAAGTAAGGACGGCTTGGAGAATGTTCATGACGTGAAGGGGATGTGTAGATAGTTTTCAAGAGTTTTCTTCAATAAGACTAATATTTATCAATCCAATTTATCACAGAAAATGTATGATTTTCATGACTGCTCACCCCAAACCGCAAGCTCAAAGAAAATTTACAATACAAATTCCCGACATCTTGGGAGTTGTAACATCTGACTATTGTTTAGTTGAAGCAAAGAAATCCGAGAAAATTGCCTCCAAAGATTTGTTATCTACACACAACTAACTCAAACTTGAACATTCTCAGCCTCCAAAGGACAGCAAACAGAAAAAGACAACCAACCACCAGAAATGTGCAGATTTAATTGAGGAATAAGACAGTAGTATCTGGTATTTCATAAACTCTATATGCTCAACCAATGTACACTTTTTAAATGATCACCCACATACAAAGGTGTAATATAGTTTGTACAAATCAACTTAAGTTAGAAAAATTCACAATTTACCTAAGATTAGTTCGACAATGGTTCTGATGCTCTAAACAAAATGAGAACAAAAAAGGGAAAAGAAAAAGAAAAACATTTCATCTGAAAAACTAGGGTACTCAACTTTAATTTTTTTAAAGAAATGTGCCTCCCTTGCTCTAATTGCTTTAAATTAAACCCTTTTATGGTATCTTTTCAGGAAAATAAGACTTATAATAAACCTGTTTCCCAACCTGCTTTTTTCCATACAATCAGCATTTTGTGTCATACAAACTGAGGCCAATGAGATTTTAAATTGATATATATTTAAAACATGTAATTGGAAGCATACATATATCTCCACAGATGTTCAGACAGATGTAGACATTCAAAAGCGAGGGTGATGTGCCTGGAAGCCTTTGGAGACACTCTTTAATCCACTTTCACGACACTGTAGATTTTAGTAACAAACCAGAAGCAGGAAAAGAATCCAATTGTCCCTGAAAGAAAATGAAAAAGATCTTTGTTAATCAGACACTGTAGCAAATCAAAGAAGCTTTCTCAAAAACGCAAAGCATGTCAGTTTTGAGGTGAGCTACTGATTCTCTAAATCTCAAGACTTGCACATTAACAAATAAAAATCACCAGGCTCTCTTGCTGAGCAAAGAGGATGAGCAGCAGGGCTGGAGGCAGTCACCTGCAAAAGAGTGTGGGAATCCATTTGATTGAGTGCTGCTGGTCTCTAACCAAAGCAAACAGATAAAAACGCACAGCTTAAGTTACCTATTTCAAGAAGGATACAAAAGAGTCCAAGGCTAGTTTGTAAAACAATAAACTTCATATAACTTGCTTCAGTTTAGGGAATGCAAATAACCATTATCATTTTATGTGGCAAAAGCAGGAATAATCTATTTACTTGCATACTCAGAGCATATATTAGTTTTCTAAATCAAAGTTTTGTATTATGAAGCTTGAGAAACATCCCATTTCTGGGAATTTATCCTAAAGAAATGACCCATAGAAGAAAAAAAATACATGCCCAAAGGTGCTCATAATACTATGATTTATAATATTGAAAAATTACAAACCAAATGCCTCTAAATAGGTGACTAGCTAAACTAAGTGCTAAGTGCTCAGTGGACTAAGTGCTCAATGAAATAAGATTAGTCAGCAAAAAGGACAAATATCAAGACTAAATAGCAGCATGGGGCAATCTTTATATGATGTTAGGTGAAAAACGCCAGACCTTAAACAATTCCCAGGCATCATACCAATGTGAACATTGCATAAGTTTGAACCCATGGACGAGAGAGAGCAGAGCATGGACAAAAGAAGATACCTTTATAATTTAGGATGATACAATTATGGGCAAATTTTTCTTTAACATATGATTTCATTGATGTTCACATTATAAAAACAATTTTCAGGTGATATTAAGGTTCAATGACTTAACTGAAAAAAAAGTCTAATACGATTTCCAGATCTTATAGTCTAACGGGGCTCCCCAAGACAATTCAATCATCTAGGAAAACATCTTTCTCAATAAAAAGATCACAGAAAGCTTTAGGCAGGGTTTGGTACCTTCCTCTTTGCCAGTTTTCAAACTTAGAATATCTTCCCATCCAATATACCATCATGCCACTTCCCTCCCACCCTTCAAAGCTCCTTGTCAAGAGTCAGTATGGTACAGTGATTAAGACCACGGGCTCTAGAGAGACACAGATCTACTCTGTTGGTTACTAGCTGTCTGATCTTTGGCAAGTTACAATTGTGCCAAGCCTCAGTTTTCTCAGCTGAAAGATGGGGATGATAATACCTATTCCTACCTTAGGCTTCCTTTTATGAATCCCTAACTTCAAAGGTTCAGGAGATGACAGGTGCGGAGCTAACACATCTCTGAATCTAAAACATTCCTGATTTCAATTTGCTGTGTATTACCCCCATAAATTATTGAAATGTCAATGAATTCTCAACTTTTTGATGCTCTACCTACATTACTCAAATTGTCTCTTACCCGAAACACAAAAATCCATCGACTCTCACATTGTCTTGGTAGTCAGCTGAGCTAAGGAATTGGGACTTTGGAGTCAGGCAGACAATTAGCCATACGATGTAGAGCAAGCTATCTCCTCTGTTCCTCACAAGTGAAGAGGAATTATATACTCCCACCCAACTCTCACGCTTGACCTGAGAAGGAGGATAAGCTGTAGGAGAGTGCCTGGCAGAGAAGGCACTCAAGAAATTGTAGCTTCCATTGATATTCTGCTTGGGGACTTGAAAAATATGGTCGCATGGGGTTTATTTGACTCGAGTAGTAATCCTCGACACTGCCTGTACGCTAGAATCACCTGGGGAGATTTAACTACTACTATTGCCTGGGTAACACTCCCAGAGATCCTGATTTAACTGATCTGGAATGCAGCCTGAGCATCAAGAGGTTTAAAATCTCCCCAGGTGATTCTAACATGCAATCAGGACTCAGAACCTCTTGCCAAGTCTGCCCCTCTCTCTCTCTCTGTCATATGTAAGCAAACATAAGTAAATATGAAGAAAAGTGGCGAAATTTCTCCTCTAAAGGCCATTGAACCACACAAGTTAAAAGCAACTTAAAGGATCTGGAGAAAATAAAATATTTTTTCTACAGCTCGATTGCTTGTACTACAACTGAAGGGAGATGGGACAAAAAGGGAGAGAATGATCACTTCACTGTCTTTGCCTACTTTTGCCTCAGGTCAGAGAAAGTACTAAACCAATACCAGAAATGTCCTAGTTTCTTTCTAAGCTTCATAACCTTTTATCATAAGGTCAGGTGATACACAACAAAAAGACAATCCAACCACGGGAACTTGAATGAGGCAGTCCAAGGCAAGAGAGAAGCCTATTTTTTCCCCTGTCCCTTCCCTAATTGTAATTCTACAACAAAAAGAATTCACAGCCTGATCCTAAGCCTGGAATCCAATGCATGTTTCTTCGAAGGCTTCCCAAAGTAGTCGTTATATATGCACACTTAAAAAAAGAAGCAACTTGGGGCTGGCCCCGTGGCCGAGTGGTTAAGTTCGCGCGCTCCGCTGCAGGCGGCCCAGTGTTTCGTTAGTTCGAATCCTGGGCGCGGACATGGCACTGCTCATCAGACCACGCTGAGGCGGCGTCCCACGTGCCACAACTAGAAGAACCCACAACGAAGAATACGCAACTATGTACCGGGGGGCTTTGGGGAGAAAAAGGAAAAAATAAAATCTTAAAAAAAAAAAAAAAAAGAAGCAACTAGCCAAATAAAATATTTTGAAAAGCTACCACATTCTACTCAATATAAACAAACCTTTAAAGAGACTTTCCACAGCCACTGTGGGAGCTAAATTCCAACACATATTAATTTCAGAATATGCAGCAGGGACTAAGACACGCAGAAAAAAGATTTTACTGTAGTTGGAATTAAAGCCATTGCACAAAGGAATAAAGAGAAAGCTTGTTTGGAGAAAAGGGTCTTGGGGGCTATGACTCTCTCCAGCCACATTTGATTCAGTGTTCATTAAGCACTTTCTCTGGGCCTGGCACTTGCCAGGTAATGTAAAGGATAGAAAAAGGGTTCTTGCAGGGAACAATCCCACTGGTGGCTATACTACATGTCATTATTTCTACAGAGGTCACAGTCAGAGACCTACACATGACCCTTAACTCCTTCCTTTTTTGCATCCACATCTTGTCAGTCACCAAGACCTGTAAATTCCAGCTACATAATAGCTTTTGAATCCATTCCCTCCGTCCATCTGTCCATCTCCGCAGCCACTGGGTCTTTAGCCACACTCTCTTCATCTCTCATCTAGAACTGTCTCCTGGCTTGTCTCTCTACCTCGAGTCTCCCTCTCAAATCTATTCCCCACTCTGGCAGAGTGATTGCGCTATTTCCAAAACACAAATTTGATTGTCATGCCCCTACTTATAAACCTTTCATAGCTCTCCATAGCAAAAGTACTCAAACTCTAGAGTGTATCAGAAACCTTTTAAGCTGTTAAAAATACAGATCATCACGGATGCTGATTCAGGGGCCTTGGGATGGGCCCTGGGCATCAGATTTATTGGTTTTTGTTGGTTTGAAGTAATTTCCACAAGTGAATGTGATGCACATCCAGGTTTGAAAATGACAATAATATGATATATGATAAAAATTACAACTCTTTAGCGTCGGCACACAAGGCCCTCCAGCATCAGGCCCTGGCCTACTTCTTTAGGGCTTGTTCCTGCCACTCTGTGCCTTAAATTTTAAACTCCAGCAACTCCAAATTACCTACCGATCACCATACACCACGCCTTGCTCAGCTTGTCAATTCTGCCTTCCAACTCTAAGACTCCGACTTCCCTCAAGAGTCAGTTCTCTCACTTTCTCCAGAAAAACTTTGACCTGCTTCTCCCTTCCCATGACTGGGTTACCTACCTCTCCTCTGTGCTTTCACAGAACCTTGAGCTTAACTCTATTAGGCTCCTTTCCATGCATGGAAATGATCTATTTAGAGGTCTTCTCTCTCCGGACTGTAGCCTTGAAGCTAGGGGTTAAGTCGTACTCAATTTTTTACCCCCAGTGCTTAGCATAGTATTAGGCATATTGCAGGTGGACAACAAAGGTTTATTAAATTGAACTGTTTAAATTAACTGCTTAGCAATATAAGCTCTGTGAGCATAAGGATTTTTATCCCTTTAAATAAAGTTTTATTCACTGCTAAAGCCCCAGCCTCTAGGGTGGTGCCTGACACACACAGGTATTCAATATATACTTCTTGAATGGCAGGAATTTGGAGAGGGCGTCATAGAGAAGGTGCTACAAAGTTGGATTCAAAGGCATTTGAGGCATTTGAGGATGGGAGACAGCTATTGCAGACAGAGGGGAAAGTACCCACAAAGGCTTGAAGTAATTAAGACCCTGGCAGTTTTAAGGAACAATGAGATCCACTGCAGAGGGGTTGGATATTAAAGGTATGCAATCAGAGAATTAAGGGAACATTAAAGAGAGCATATAGGAGAAAAGATTACAAAAGTAGGTGAGAGCCAGATAATGAGTGCCAAGAAGTTTGAATTTGATTATGTATGCAACTGGAACCAGGAAAGATATACAAGCCAGAGAATGAGATTACCAAATTCGTATTTCATGACAGTGAGGATAATGATGAAGATGATGACAATGATAATAGCTGTTGTTTACTAAATACTTATATGCCTGGCTCTGGGTTGAGTGCTTCACATGTGCAATCACATGGAGCTGAATTCTCTGAGGGAGGTACTATGATTTTCCACATTCTATAAGGAAACAGAGGCTTGGAAAGGTAAAGTGAGTTGCCTTACAACACACAGCCAATAAGCAGTGCGGCTGGGACTCAAAGCTAATTCTGTCCCCTGATTATTCTGGGACGGAGATATCGATACAGGCTGAGTGACCAGGAACTGCTTTGTGCAGAAAGACCTCAAACAGTAAGCAGCAGTTGAACAGGAAAACCTTGGACGGGGCGGAGAGTAGAAATCAACCCAGGGATGAGATACCAGAGAGTGTGAAATACACAATACAAGAATGCTAGAGAATGAAAGTAAGCTTCCGCTTACTTCTGGGGAAAAGGAACACTTCTCTTCCTCTGAAGTTTTTTAGTATGATACTCAAAACCAGAAGAACACTGGCTACCACAGGGCCGAGAGTTAGAGTAGGTCTATAAGTGCTTGTACTGGGACAGACAATATGACCCAGAGGTTTTCAATATCCTTGAGAATAGAAAGGAATGTGTCCTGTTCATTCCCACAGCACCTAGCACTGTGGTCCATAAATGTAAGCTGAAATCAAAATGGGCTAGAATTGAAGAGGTAATGGAATTATTCCAGAGGTTACCCTAGCCTTGACTCCCTCTCTCCTAAAAGAATGTGGAAGAACTGGATAGATGTGCGTCTATTTTTTTTAAAGAAGAGTTGAAAGGGTAAGGAAAAGACTTAAGATATTATTTTCATCATGTATTACTGAGGGTGATATCTTCTTGCTTTACGTGCAGAGTCTTAGTTCTCCCAATTAAGAGCAGTCCACCTGATGAAATAGAGGACCACAGAGCAGATTCTGCTGGCACCCTTTGGTTGTTGGTTTGGCCCCACCTCAGAGAAAGTACCTCTTTCTTTTTTTTTTTTTTTTTTAAAGATTTTTTATTTTTTTCTCCCCAAAGCCCCCCGGTACAGCGTTGTATATTCTTCGTTGTGGGTCCTTCTAGTTGTGGCATGTGGGACGCTGCCTCAGCGTGGTGTGATGAGCAGTGCCATGTCCGCGCCCAGGATTCGACCCAACGAAACACTGGGCCGCCTGCAGCGGAGCGCGCAAACTTAACCACTCGGCCACGGGGCCAGCCCCAAAGTACCTCTTTCTTGAGAAGGATGTAGAGAGTTGTATTTAAAAGAATGAGCTTTGAAGTCAGTCCAAGCTGGGTTTGAATGAATCACAGCTTCAACACTTACTAGCTGAGTGACCTTGAACAAGTCACTTAATCTCTCTGGGCCTCAGTTTCCTCATCCATGCAATGGGAGTAATATGACCTACACCTCATGATAATTAGACAATTAGGTGAAAAATAAGTGAAATAAAGGTATGCAAATAGTTGGCACACAGTCAACTCAATAAAAAACAAATGCTATTATATCTTATGTTTCCATATTCCCTATTAGCACATTGCCAAGCCCATAGAAGAAGCTTAATAAATATTTATTTGGTTGGTTAACAATTAACATTAAAACATCTTTATCCCTTTTTGATCTTTTGGCATTTGGAATTGAATTTTTTTTAAGATTTTATTTTTCCTTTTTCTCCCAAAGCCCTCAGTACAGAGTTGTGTATTCAGTTGTGGGTCCTCAGCATGGCTTGATGAGCAGTGCCATGTCCGCGCCCAGGATTTGAACTGGCGAAACCCTGGGCCACCGAAGCAGCACGTGCGAACTTAACCACTCAGCCACAGGCCCAGCCCCTGGGATTGAAACTTTAAATAAGGCAGAGACAACTTGGTATACTAAAACACAAAAAGTCCACTATAGCTAACATTTGCGTGTTAAGACCATTGGACTTTTCCTTCCGTATACTGTATTTCGTCTTGCATTGTGTGAGAACATGGATTCTTCACTTTAATTTAGTGAGGAAATATTACATAGCAGACACTCTAAAATATATTGAACTTCATTAGCTTCTTTTAATGAATAAAAATATATTCAAAGCACGACACTTAGGGAGAACGGCCACAGCAAAGCACTCTGCACTTGGCTGATACTTCTTCTAGGTCTTAAAAGCCCTTTGTATCACACTGGTTTCAATCACTGCAGTTATTGGTGGTTCAGAGTCTCAGATTCTAAACGTGATCTCTTGAGATCATCAAAACTGTATTTTGAAAATAGCATTAAGTTCCAAGTAAAAAGTGAGGTTCAAAAATAACTGACTGTAGACCAGGGTTTCTTAGCAGCCCTCCTGACATCTTGAGCCAGAGAATTCTTTATTTGGAGGGCTGTTCTGTACATTGTAGGACGTTTAGCAGCGTCCCTGTCATTAGCATCCTCCCAGTTGTAACAATCAAAAATGTCTCCAGATATTGCTAAATGTTCCCTAAGGGGCAAATTCGCTTCTTGTTGAGAACCGCTGCCCTAGAATGATAAACTGTGGCTAAATGCAAACATCTTTCATTGCTTGCCTAAAATATATATCATCATATAAAATATTTAATTTTCTACCCAATGGCAATGCCAGCCAAGGTTTATATTAGGCTGTAAACTCCATTATTACAATGCAACACAGCATTTTAGACTTTAAGAGAAGGAATCCTAACTGTTATCTTAATCGGTTATTTTGATTATATGTCCATTATATCAAAATAGAAATACATTACTTCAATTAATTTTCTTAAGACTTTAACTCAGGGGCGGACCCAGTGGCATATTAGTTAAGTTCTCACACTCCACTTTGGCAGCCCAGGGTTCACAGGTTCGGATCCCAGGCAAGGACCTAGCACTGCTTGTCAAGCCACGCTGGGTGGCATCCCACATAAAATAGAGGAAGATTGGGCAGTGGTGTTGGAAGCCTCGCGGACGCGGCGCCGTTACTCGCAGTGGGGCGGCGGCGCAGGCGGCGGCGGCAGCGGCAGCGGCACAGCGCTCAGCGCACACAGCGCCTTAGCAGCAGCAGGAGCAGCGGAGGCACCCCCGCCGTCACAGCCCCTGCGCTGGTGCAGCCACCCTCGATCTCTGTGCTCTTCCTCCCTTCTCTCGCACCATGGCTGATCAGCTGACCGAAGAACAGATCGCTGAATTCAAGGAAGCTTTCTCCCTATTTGACAAAGATGGCGATGGCACCATCACAACAAAGGAACTTGGAACTGTCATGAGGTCACTGGGTCAGAACCCAACAGAAGCCGAGCTGCAGGACATGATCAACGAAGTGGACGCTGACGGTAATGGCACCATTGACTTCCCAGAATTTTTGACTATGATGGCTAGAAAAATGAAAGATACAGACAGCGAAGAAGAAATCCGTGAGGCATTCCGAGTCTTTGACAAGGATGGCAACGGTTACATCAGTGCGGCAGAACTACGTCACGTCATGACAAACTTAGGAGAAAAACTAACAGATGAAGAAGTAGATGAAATGATCAGAGAAGCAGATATTGACGGAGACGGACAAGTCAACTATGAAGAATTCGTACAGATGATGACTGCAAAATGAAGACCTACTTTCAACTCCTTTTCCCCCCTCTAGAAGAATCAAATTGAATCTTTTACTTACCTCTTGCAAAAAAAAAAAAAAGTTCATTTACTCATTCTGTTTCTATATAGCAAAACTGAATGTCAGAAGTACCTTCTGTCCACACACACAAAAAATCTGCATGTATTGGTTGGTGGTCCTGTCCCCTAAAGATCAAGCTACACATCCGTTTTATGATATAAATACTTGTACTACCTTAACGATAAGGAAGCACTTGGTGGACTCCTTGCAGTTCCATTTGCTAATGAGTAATACACTGTTTGGGCTGGCCAGTTTTTCATGCATGCAGCTTGACAATTGAGCACAGTCAGGCATTTGTATTAAAAATGAAAAAACGAAAAAACAAATTCAAAACTTATTCAAATGGGTTCTAGTTCAGTTTGTTAGTATAAATCGTCATAGCTGGTTTACTGAAAACAAACACATTTAAAATTGGTTTACCTCAGGATGCTGTGCAGAAAAGCGAGTGAAGGATAAACTGTCTAGATATAGCCCCACTAGCAGGATGGTCCTCTTGTACTTCCATGTGCCCCGACCCATGGTGACAATGACACCCTGGTGGCAGGCCTGTGTGTGCTGGTTTAGCATTGTCTGCGTTGTACTAGAGCAAAGCGGGTGTCAGGCTGTCACTGTTCACACAAATTTTTAAAAAGAAACTTTTCCAGGGGAGCATCTTTGGACTCTCTGTTTTTAAAACCTTCTGAACCATGACTTGGAGCCAGCAGAGTAGGCTGTGGCTGTGGACTTCAGCACAACCATCAACATTGCTGTTCAAGAGATTACAATTTACGTCCATTCCAAGTTGTAAATGCTAGTCTTTTTTTTTTTTTTTCCAAAAAAAAAAACAATAAATTAAAAAAAAAAAAAAAAAAAAAAAAAAAAAAAAAAATAGAGGAAGATTGGCAAAGACCTTAGCTCAGGGCCAATCTTCCTCACACACACAAAAAAAACAAAGACTTTAATTCATTTGTCGATATATAAAACAAAATTTGATGCAAATAGAAAATCACTAACTATCCTCCAATCAAGATCAAGTATCCATAAGTGTGCCATCCACGAGCTTCCATTAGATACCTGAGTAAAGCAATCAGATTAGGAGAGATCATAGCCTACTTGGTCATGTGCAGACTTAGTTTCTTTTTTAGCTGGTTTAACCAGCTGTTAAACTAGTTATATTAAAACTAGTTAGAGGGCTGGCCCCATGGCCCAGTGGCTAAGTTCGCACGCTCTGCTGCAGGCGGCCCAGCGTTTCGTTGGTTCGAATCCTGGGCGCGGACATGGCACTGCTCGTCAGACCACGCTGGGGCGGCGTCCCACATGCCACAACTAGAAGGACCCACAACGAAGAATATACAACTATGTACTGGGGGGCTTTGGGGAGAAAAAGGAAAAAATAAAATCTTTTAAAAAAAAAACTAGTTAGGATTTTGGGCAAGCCACTCAATCTTAACTGAAATTTCTTTGTCTTTGTGTATATAACGCAAGGTTTTTCTCCTGGTACCATCTGATGACACTATTGCTATATTGTGGCTTATCCTCCCTCTCTCCGTCCCTTGAGTCCTATTTTGACATGTCGTTTATACATCTGCAAATGTGTTCTCAACTGAAAATTGGGTAGAGGAACGCCAGCCACAATGCACATCACTTCCTTTGACTCAAAAAATGAGAGGAAGAAAACATTGGGGTGTCATTTTAGACAGACTGTGTTAACAAAAAAGAAAACCACTTTTTTGGGGGGGTGATTGTTTTTTTTAAAAAAAAAAAAACATACTCTATGCCAGCCAGGCTGTAGGGAAACTGGTACACTCTGCTGATGGCAGAAAAGCAGAAAGAGCCACAAGAATATTCATGCTTTTTAACCCTGTCATCCCATTTTACAGACTTCTTAAGGAAATAATCTAAAATAGGGAAAAAAGTTCAATAGTGAAGAAACAGTTAAGTAATCTGCTCAATGGATTAAGCAGTCATAAAAATGATAAATATGAAGGATATGTAGCAACATGGAAATATACACAGTATATAAATAAAGTGTCTTCCTACAGTCATAACACTCAATATTGAAAGGTGACAGCTGTAAAGTCCTCTATTTCCGTTGTCCTGCCATGGATGAATTCAAGTTCCAAAGAGGGATGAGGCATGAAGGAAGAGTTTCAGATGAATGCACAATTATTCTAAATAAGCGTGAAACTCCTCAGCCTTTTTTACATGAGTGGATGTTGCTAATTTTAAAGTTGTCATTTTTTAAAAATTACTCAGAAACATTTGTCTACAGCAAAAAAGAGTAATCAGCAATTAATAACTATACTTTTGTGTACATCTATATTCTCAAGACTAATTAATTAAGGATGTCTTCCTCAGAAGCAAAACAACATGCACACAAGCAATAAGCCTTGCTTCCTGCTGTGAACCTCAAGATATAATAATGAAATGTAAAGAGGTGCCATTTAAGAGTCTATAAGCAGACAGGGTTCTTAAAGAACAGTTTTGGAAAATAGATGTCAAAAACACACTTCATGGGGCTGGCCCGGTGGCGCAGCGGTTAAGTTCGCACGTTCCACTTCTCGGCGGCCCGGGGTTCGCTGGTTCGGATCCCAGGTGTGGACATGGCACCGCTTGGCACGCCATGCTGTGGTAGGTGTCCCACATATAAAGTAGAGGAAGATGGGCACGATGTTAGCTCAGGGCCAGGCTTCCTCAGCAAAAAGAGGAGGACTGGCAGTAGTTAGCTCAGGGCTAATCTTCCCCCCCCCCCAAAAAAAAAACACACTTCATGATTTTACTAATTTTTTTCCTGGTATGAATGATAACCAGAATTTACTTTGGAGGTTTCTCATACCCATGATTTAATTTTAAAATAGATATGGAATCATTATGCCATAATGGGATGTCCTCTCTTTCATACTCTATGCAATTAAGGAAGAACCATGTGCTTAGCACCACAAAGGATACAAAATAGGCATAAGATAGAGCCCCTGTTGTCAAGGAGACTCCAATCTAGTTGGGGAAACATGCTCAAAAAGTCAGAAGGAGACACACCTGGACTTAGTGAGTGGTTCAGCTTTGAGAGGCTTAGAAAATACATTGAGTAGGGAGGACAGGAGCCTAAACACCACGTTAAGTTTAGACCTTGACAGAGAAGGAAGTATGACACTATTAAAGTTTTCTAATAAGAAGAATAGTATTATCACATTAGTCCCCTGTTTAAACTCTCTCAACTTCCCATCACTCCTACAATAAAATCTAAATTCTTTAATATAGTTTATTAGACCCTTGTAAGATCTGACCGTTCCTTACCTCTCTAATATCATTGCCACCTAGTGCCACCCTCCCTCTCTTGCCATTCTGGATTTCTCTGTCTTTTTGGAAAATGTCACACTCTTTCCCCCTTCAGGGCTTCTGAACACACTGTCACCTCTGCTTGGAACACTCAACCACCCACCTCTTCTTCAATATCATTTCTTTTGCAAAGCTCATCAAACCCATAATGTCTTCTTTGTCTCCCTTCCATTAGAATGGAAGGTCCCCCAAAACAGAGGATCTTATCTGTCTTCTTCACCACTGTGTCCCAAGAACCTAGCATAGTGTCTGGCCCAGTGCAAGCACTCTATAAAAATGTGCTGATGTATTAAAATTAATCTTGGACTGAAATGCATTATTATAATGGAAGAAAAATGAAAGAAGTTCTCCTGGCAGCAGATAGTGTACAGAGTAGGTTAGAAAAGGAGAGACTAGAGTTCAGCAAACCGAATAGGAGGCAGTTGGTGAAATCCAGGCATTAGAGAATAAAGGCTTTCGCTAAGATTGAAAGAAAGATATGGACAGAAATAAGAAGCTTCCAAAGAAAGACCAATTGGGAAGTTATAATTAACTAGCTATAAAGCACGGAAAGGCTATATTAAGAATTCCTGCAAAATAAGGCAAGAAGATTAGAGATTAGAGATGATGGTCAAAGAAAGAAAGAAATTAAGGTAAGTCAGTTTAGGGGAAAGGAAGTGCTAAATTTGCTGTTTGATGCATGTTGAGTTGGCAGTACCAATAGGAGATGCAAATGTTGAGAATGTAACTGGGTAGAGGTTACGGCTAGAGATACACATTTGGGAGCTGTCAGCATTGAGGAGCTAAGCGAAGCCATGGGACTAAAGGAGCTCTAAAAGGGAGAGTACAAAAATGAGGACTGAAATGCTGAAGACTGAAGCTTGGATAAAGGCTAAAGTTGGGTGACAGGAAGAAGGAACACAAAAGCAGGCACAGAGTGGCACAGGAGGGTAACGCAAATCATGTTGAGAGAATTTCACAGAATAGGTATTGAGGAGTATTAAGTAAAGAAACCAAGAAGGGTGAAGACTTGGGAAAGGCCATTAGATTTGGCAAGAGATCACTGTCAACCTCTGAGAGTCAGCATTCAGTAGAGTGTAGTGACAGAAACTAGAATGCAAGTGGTGGAGCCAACCAAGGGGGAAAGATTTTTGTCAGCAACGTGACCATTCAAGATTACATTTAACCTTTGAAAGAAGCTGTCGTAATATAAGACTCCCAGACAAAGGCAACCTGAGTCAAAGTGTTACATAATGAAGAAAAACATAAGCCTGAAATCACTGTGCTCAGTACATCCAACTGCACATTACACAAATATAAATGCCTCACTGAGGGAGAAATCCAAAACAAAAGAGATGAGGGGCACAGACCACATCGACACATCGTAACAGGGATAAATCTTACAAACAATATCGAAGGAAGGAAACCAGCCACAAAAGAAACCAGACATGAAAGAGTACATTCTGGATGATTCCATTTACATACAATTGAAAAACAGGCCAAATTAATCTATGCTGTGAAAAGTCAGGATAGCGGTTGCCTTTGGGGAGGGTGAGTGGAGAGAGGCCGAACTGTGGCTTCAGGGGTGTTGATCATGTACTGTTTATTGACATGGGTGCTAGTTACAAAAGTGTGTTCACCTTGTGACAACTCATCGAGCTGTACACTTATGATGTGTGTACTTTTCTGTATGCATATTTTAATAAAAAGTTAAAAAATCTAAAAAACAAATATGAGGAGCCTGTTTAGACTAGAATGATGAGATGTTCTCGGGTCTTCAGTTTTAAACAGAACTTCCGGTGGCTGAGTGGTAAGAGCAGGCCTGCATGGTCTTCTCTTTACTGAGGAGTTGAGACCAGCAGTACACAGGCAATACTCTATCAGAAAGGAGCCACCACCAAGATGCCCGGGTTCTGAGCTGTTTACATTTGTTTTAAGGCTTTGATTTGTGACAAATTTCCATTGTTCATTTTTACATATTTGTTGAACCCGAGAGTTAAAAAGAGAGAAAACACTAGAAATTTTCCAGATTGACCTACGTAAGTGCTACGACTTGAGCTAAAACCAGAACTTAAAATGAGGCAGGTAGAGATGGAATGCTGCCTCATTTGTGTTGAAAAGGGCTAAAGCTCTCCAAATTCATTATTTCTGCAATTGGATCATTTTAGAAACCTCTCCACTTTTTCAACCCGCTTCAAGCATTAATCTAAATAAAGTTTCCATCACATCCAAACTCATTTAGCAACCCTAAATGAATCATCTTGAGAAGTACACATCTTGTCCCTCACATCTAATTGCTTATATGACCACACATTTACTTAATCTAATTTGACTAATTTCAAAGTTATTCAAGTCAGTTAATTTCTATGCTTGGGGACTATTCAAAGGTGATTACACATAACCCTTTCTGTGCTTTGGAACATATCCCTACTGTTGAAAAACATTCACAAGCGACACTCTTGGAGCAAAGTACACAAGGTCCCTCCAGCTCCCCAGGCTTTGCAATCTTCTATCCCCAAAGGAGAAAAATGAACACGATGACTTTGTTCCCTATCCCTCCCATTAATTGTTAATTGATACTTATTACATTCTGCCTATCTCCTAATCTCCTTAGAGAGTCTGAAATACACGAAATAATTCTGTGGTTACCTGTGAAGAGAAAGAAAATCAACACCATGATCATCGTGTACCCAAAGTACAAAACGGTGCTTGCCATGCCCGTGATTTGAAGTTTGGTAAAGAAGTAATAAATGGCATACATAAAAAAATAGACAGCTGTAAAACTGCTTGTAAAAAAGGCTCTCCACCACCAATGATAATCCTGCAAAAAGAAATAGACAAAACAACATTTTAGATGAAATTTTAATTATAAATAGGTTAGCAATTATTGTAATTACAAACAACATAAAATAGGCTCTCTAAGATTATGGATTAAAAGAAACAAAAGGGGAAATTCTATAAGAAATTTAATATAATATATACTGTCTGACTAATGTATGTTCTGCTTGGGGTACCCTAACCATTATAAACTCTTGGTTTCCAGGGGGACCACAGTGCCCTTGAGGATTGTACTTCTAATGTGTGCATCCTTTCTATCATGACACTGCCTCAGCTCTGGAAGGTTTTCTGGTCAGCTTCAGTCTACTGGCTGGAGTTGTGCTGGGCCTGAATTGATGTCCCAGGCCAGGTAAAAAAGGTTAGTATAGAAACTTGAGCTAGACCTTTATGGTTAATGGGATTTGTTTTAACCGGCTAAATTCAGGACCCATGGAGGCATGACGAGATCAATAATCAGGTTAGTCTCACCCTGCCCCATGAGCTCCTATTGATAATAATTTTACTGTAAAGGCACTGTGTCAAGGGCCAAGGAGATAGTGCAGAAAACAGTTACCATAAGCAGGCCTGAGGTTGCTATCTTTAGAAAGGCCTGCTTGCAAGGTTGGCCCTTGGCTTACATCTGGGAATCTGGCATGTAATCATTCGCTGACTGATCAAACTGGTTTGCTATACCTGGACTGCACAAACAATGTGGTTTATGGTGAACACTTGCTTACCTTTTGGAAGTCTGGAATTTTTGTAGTTGCTAGGCAGAGGGTACTTATGTGACTAGCTCCCAATAAAAACTTTGGATGCTGAGTCTCTAAAGGGCTTCCCTGGGCAAAAACATTGCACATATATTACTGCATTTTTTACTGCTGGAGAAAGGAGCACACTCAGTGTACCCCCTCATGGGAGAGAGAAAGCATAGGAGGACTGTATGGATTTCTCCAGGCTCCACCTGTGTCTTTTTTGCTTGCTGATCCTGTTGTGCATGCTTTTGCTGTAATAAACCCTAGCCATAAATACATCTATATGCTGAGTCCCATAAGTCCTTCCAGTGAATCACCCAAAATGTGAGTGGTCTTGGAGAGCCCCAAAACATTTTCTAAGAAATAAAAATATACACATTATATGCCTATTACTCTATATTTCACTAACGATTGTTGCAGATTTTCTATGACAAAATGTACCTTAGAATTATTGAGTAGATAAGTAAAATATACAGTCACCTACCACATAATGACATTTTGGTCAACAATGGACTGCATGTAGGATGGTAATCCCACAAGATGAGTACCATATAGCCTAGGTGTGTAGTAGGTGTGTGTAAGTACATTCAACGATGTTCACACAGTGACAAAATCACCTACCATCACATTTCTTAGAACATATCCCCGTTGTTAAGCGAGGCGTGACTGTATACATAATTGTTTTTACCTTTATACCTATAGCTCAAGAAGAAAATGCTCTAAGACATCATGTATATAATAGTCATTCCCTAAACTCCCTATTGTCACCTTTAGAGTGACATTTAACTACCAAAATAAGAGGGATTTAGGGAATTTAAGAAAACAATGTTCATTACAGCCTTAGTTTCCCAGAATGATGTCAGGAAAAAAATGGGGGTGGAGTGGGGTAAAGGAACCATTTATGTCCATGGTAACCAAAAGGCAATGAAATGAAAGTAAGAAAAAGGGCCTTTAGCAACAATCTCAAACCCATAACATACAATCCTGACCTAAGCTGCAAGAAAACTTTAATTGTTAAAAAGAAAACACCATTGAGCCAGACCTTTTATATGTCTAAATATCAAATCAGTTCCCTATATTTTTCTATGTTAGCTGAATATTATGCAGCAACTATAGTAACTAGCCAGAGACAAATTGCTTTCTGTTTAAGTTTTCCATCAAAGTAGTATTAACATGATGGCTGCATCAAAATCAAAAAATGTCATTATGGGGGCCAGCCTGGTGGCTCAGTGGTTAAGTGCACACGTTCCGCTTCAGCGGCCGGGGTTCATCAGTTCGGATCCCGGGTGCGGACATGGCACCGCTTGGTACGCCATGCTGTGGTAGGCATCCCACGTATAAAGCAGAGGAAGATGGGTACGGATGTTAGCTCAGGGCCAGTCTTCCTCAGAAAAAAGAGGAGGATTGGCAGATGTTAGCTCAGGGGTAATCTTCCTCGGGAAAAAAAACATCATTAGGAAAAGACAATATAAAACTGATCCCAAGTTGTAGAAAACATGCCATTAACATTTATCTTAATTCCTTTCTCAACAAAGACTTCTAATTCCAGCAATGCAAGTGGAGAAAGCTTAAGGAGCATTAATTTCTTATGTCATTACCTCAGCACATAAATGAAAATAACACAGCAAAACTGTAGCTTCTGAACAGGTAATCAGGAGAATTATAAAGACTAAGAAAAGGAAGCCAAACATAAAGTATATCTGATGAGACCTGAAAATAAAAATGACAGCTTTAACATAAGCTTTAACTTAACAATACACACAGAAAGATCAGTCCAAATCTATACAAAAGGCTGTCACACACTTCTCTAACCTTTAATTCTTCAATCCAAACCTTCCCCTATCCATCTAGTATCGGAAAAAAAAACACCTTCTCTTCCCTATGCAGCTTCAGAGTTTGGCCATATCTTCTGCAGGCAGAATCAGTGTTGCTACTTACCTATGTTTCTCTGCTCGTATAATTTAGTTTTCACTTGAGACCCATCAATATCTCTATAGTTTTCTCTATACATATTTAAAAACATGCTTTCTCTTTAGAAATGGAAGATTGTAAATGCCATAAATACCAGCGACTATATTATACAACAGAAAACCACAGAGTCAGACACCACTTTGCTTTGAAGGTCTATGGACATGCAGCCTCCCCAAATAGGTCTTTATAGCACAGTACACATAATTCTATCAAGTATACTTTCAAACATGCATTTTTTAAAAAAAAATCTGTATAGATTACATTTAGGTCAAACTTCAGGAATGAAGTAACCTCTTTCATTATTATAGAGCTGAGGTGACCAAAGTGGAATGAGCAATATACATTTTTAAACGCCTTCTGAAAATAAGAAGAAACTGATGAACTGATCAATACCCCACTTTAAAATCTCATGTAAAATATATACCTGGGTGTGAGGATGAAGGATGGAGGTTGGAGAGAGTCCCCTTTATAGATAATATATAAAAAGTTGTACACAACAAATACACTGTTTCTCATTGAAACAAAAATTAATTCATCTAAAGAATCTTTTAGTTTTCAGTTTAAAATTACTTTTCCACCAAAAACATCTGGAAAGTATGGTTACTATAATCTATTTTGCAGCATGTTAAATATTTAGTTGCTGACAAGGTAACACATTTTACTGCTTATCTTTCAAACAAATTTGGCCCAATGCTATTTAAAAAGTGAGCAATCGTTCAACATCCGCAAATCAATCAACATGATCCACCACATCAACAAACTGAGGAATAAAAACCACATGATCATCTCAATAGATGCAGAGAAGGCATTTGACAAGATCCAACAGTCATTTATGATAAAAACTCTGAACAAAATGGGCATAGAAAGAAACTACCTCAACATAATAAAGGCCATATATGACAAACCCACAGCCAACACCATACCCAATGGGCAAACACTGAGTGCCATCCCCCTGAAGACAGGAACGAGACAAGGATGCCCTCTATCACCACTCTTATTTAACATAGTACTCGAGGTCCTGGCCAGAGCAGTCAGGCAAGAAAAAGGAATAAAAGGAATCCAAATAGGGAGGGAAGAAGTGAAACTCTTTGTTTGCAGACAACATGATCTTATATATAGAAAACCCCAAAGAATCCATTGGAAAACTGTTAGAAGTAATCAACAACTACAGCAAAGTTACAGGGTATAAAATCAATTTACATAAATCAGTAGCATTTCTATACTCTAATAATGAACTAACAGAAAAAGAACTCAAGAACACAATACCATTCGCAGTCGCAACAAAAGAATAAAATACCTTGGGGTGAATTTAACTAAGGAAGTGAAAGACCTATACAATGAAAATTACAATGCTTTTCTGAAAGAAATGGATGACAACATAAAGAGATGGAAAGACATTCCATGTACATGGATTGGAAGAATAAACATAGTTAAAATGTCCATTCTACCTAAAGCAATCTACAGATTCAACACCACCCCAATCAGAATCCCAATGACATTCTTGACAGATATAGAACAAAGAATCCTAAAATTCATATGGGGCAACAAAAGACCCCGAATTGCTAAAGCAATCCTGAGAAAAAAGAACAAAGCTGGAGGCATCACAATCCCTGACTTCAAAACATACTACAAAGCTACAGTAATCAAAACAGCATGGTACTGGTACAAAAACAGGTGCACAGATCAATGGAACAGAATTGAAAGCCCAGAAATAAAACCACACATCTATGGACAGCTAATCTTTGACAAAGGAGCTGAGGGCCTACAATGGAGAAAAGTAAGTCTTTTCAACAAATGGTGCTGGGAAAACTGGAAAGCCACATGTAAAAGAATGAAAATTGACCATTCTTTTTCACCATTCACCAAAATAAACTCAAAATGGATCAAAGACCTAAAGGTGAGACCTGAAACCATAAGGCTTCTGGAAGAAAATGTAGGCAGTACACTCTTTGACATCAGTATTAAAAGGATCTTTTCAGACACCATGTCTTCTCAGACAAGGGAAACAATAGAAAGAATAAACAAATGGGACTTCATCAGACTAAAGAGCTTCTTCAAGGCAAAAGAAAACAGGATTGAAACAAAAAAACAACCCACTAACTGGGAAAAAATATTCGCAAGTCATACATCCGACAAAGACTTAATCTCCATAATATATAAAGAACTCACACAACTCAACAACAAAAAATCAAACAACCTGATCACAAAATGGCCAGGAGACATGAACAAACATTTCTCCAAAGAAGATATACAGATGGCCAATAGGCACATGAAAAGATCTTCATCATCGCTGATCATCAGGGAAATGCAAATCAAAACTACACTAAGATATCACCTTATACCCATTAAATGACAAAAATAACTAAAACAAATAGTAACGAACGCTGGAAAGGTTGTGGAGAAAAAGCAACCCTCATACGCTGCTGGTGGGAATGCAAACTGGTGCAGACACTACAGAAAACAGCATGGGGATTCCTCAAAAAATTAAACATAGAACTACCATATGATCCAGCTATTCCACTATTGGGTATCTATCCAAAGAGCTTGAAGTCAGCAATTCCAAAAGTCCCATGCACCCCAATGTTCATTGCAGCATTATTTACAATAGCCAAGACATGGAAGCAACCTAAGTGCCCATCAACCGATGAATGGATAAAGAAGACGTGGTACATATATACAACGGAATACTACTTAGCCATAAAGAAGAACAAAATCGTCCCATTTGCAACAACATGGATGGACCTTGAGGGAATTATGTTAAGTGAAATAAGCCAGACAGAGAAGGACAATCTCTGTATGACTCCACTCATATGAGGAATTTAAAAATGCAAAGAGAACAGATTAGTGGCTACTGGGGGAAAGGTGGGGTGGGGGATGGGTACAAAGGGTGAAAGGGTGCACTTACAACACAACTAACAAACAATAATGTACAACTGAAATTTCACAAGATTGTAACCTATCATTTACTCAATAAAAATTAAATTAAAAAATAAACTAAAAAAATGAAAAGTGAGCAATTTATAAGATGATTAAGCCTAACTTCTGAAGACTTAAAAGTTTGGTCTGAAAGATTCCTTTGGGACAAAAGTTGTTATAAACACACATAGTTGGCTTTTGCATTTTATTTTATGATGACTTTGCCCCATCTCCAAAAATCCCTCCACGGTAACAGCACGCTTGGTCAGCTCCTGAAACCAGAATGCAATCAAAAATGAAGAAGTAAGAAGAAAGGGATGCAGAGCAAATGAAATAGCTGTCAGAAAGCTAGGGCACTAAAGCTGTTGCACTTTAATCAGAGAGCACTGGTTCTTACTTTACATGCATTTCTAACTACCTTGGTTATTAGAATTCTTAAACCACAACAGATTAAAAGCAGCAAATAAAAAGAGGAAAGCTACAAGGAGCTGGCAGTCTGACACCAGAACTTAACAGTTGACAGGACGACAGAAAACTATTACTTACAGCTCAATATAGAAGAAGACCCAAAGTCAGTGGTCTTCCACTTATTTTTAGCAGAAGAACTCTAACTGAAATCTTGCATGGAAGGCCAATATGGAAAACAGATACAAATCAGAGCTTCCCCTTGCCATCTTTAGGCATCTCCCTCCAAGGGACACTCCCACCCCCAACCCTGCAAGGGCTCAGAGAAATAAAATTTGAGACCAACTTTGCTGAGTCAGCTGGAAAGGCTTAAAAAGTGGTTATTAATTTTAAAAAAAGAAACTTGTATAGAAATTTCCATCAAAAAGAGGCTTTAAAATTTTGTGAATTGGGGCCAGCCCCATGGCATAGTGGTTAAGTCCAGCATGTTCCACTTCAGCAGCCCGGGTTCGCAGGTTTGGATACTGGGCACGGACCTACACAACTCATCAAGCCATGCTGCGGTGGCAACCCACATACAAAATAGAGGAAGACTGGCACAGATGTTAGCTCGGGACAATCTTCCTCAAGTAATAAAAGAGGAAGATTGGCAATAGATGTTAGCTCAGGGCAAATCTTCCTCAGCAAAAAATAAATAAATAAATAAATAATAGTGAATTAAGTCTTAGTTCCCCCAGCAAATTACCCCTGGGTCAGATAGCTATTTCCTGGACAAAGCAGGGTCAAATGAAGTTTTACCATAACAGAATTTAACTTTCTTGAAATATAGGCAAATTAATTTATTAACAATTAAGATTTTTGAGATTATGAAGATACAATACTCACCAAATACTGTTTAGAATGAAAAAGAGTTGAATAAAAATACAGCCAAAAGGTAAAATGCCACCGAGTATGATGCCAAAAAGTGTTTTGGTAGAGAAAGTCTGTAGTGGAACGTGACGGGGTATCTGGTTTATGTGAACTGGACTCCCAAACTGCTCGAAAATAAACCAAGTGAAAATCAGAATGACATGATATGTAAGTAAATGGATACAGATATAATCACAATACAGAGTCTTGAATCTGAACAGGACAAGCAACATTTCCCAGAGCAGTCATGTGGGCAGAGGCTGGACCCATGCTGTGCACTAGAAATAGAACGCAAGCCACAGAGGCAGTTTTACATATTTTAGAAGCTGCATTTAAAGAAGAGAAAGAGGTGAAATTAATTTATTAATATATTTTATTTGATCTTACATACCCAAATATTATCATTTAAATGTGATCAATATAAAAAGTATTAATCAGATAGTTCATATTCTTTTCATTTTTGTTGTTCTGATTGTTTGAAATCCAGTGTATATTTTACACTTACAACAAATCTCAATTCGAACTAGCCACATTTCAAGCACTCAAAAGCCACAGGAGGCCAGTGGCCACCATACTAGATAGCGCAGAGCGAGACAATAAGGATGTTTATCCTTCCTCATAAATTTCAAGGGCGAGATTGGACAAGATTTACTGGTGACTATTCCAATATGAAATAATATATGATGTCAAAAAGTTCTCTTAGAATTTATCTAAGAATTTCTCTCTTAAAATTTGTCAGTAGTTTTCATAGATTTTTCTGTTTTCTGCTCTCTCTGGAACTCCACCTCCTGTTTTGCCTTGTCTGATTTCTCCCTGCAAACTCACGCTATGTTTAAACAATCCTTCTGCAAGGTGGTCGCATTTAGTCTTTTTGGTATCCTGCTCCTCTTCCTTATACATGGAATGGGCTAATTTCAAATCTGTAAACTGAACAGCCCCATTTCTTGGACTATATCTTGGCTTTCTTCCCCCACTGTATAATCCTATTACTTTTCTGACTTTGTTAAAGTTAACCTTCCTACAATATGTCCCTTTAGTTTTGTCCATCAGCAATAGAGAGAAATATAAACAACATAAAAAGTGGGAAATACATTAAGTAATATCATTTAAAGTGTTACTTTCATTAAAAATTTTTTTTAATATTTTATTCCAAAATGATTTTCCTCTGTAGTTTTCTCCAGTGGTACATTTTGCATTCCACGTATAGTATATACACATTGAGGTATTATTTCAGACATCACTCAACGGTCAAAAGCAGTATTTTAAAAGTTTACCTTTTTCTTGCTTCCGAAGTATGCACCAAAAAATGTTAGTGGTACTGAAATTCCAAACCACACTGCAAGGATACTTATCAGAGTACCAAATGAGATGGCGGCCGATGATCCTTCCACCCAAAGAATTATATTCATCGTGAAGAGGTCAATGACAACGATACTAGGGGGAAAATGCCATTAGAAAAGAATAGGCTTTCAGGAAAATGTTATAAACATACTTGATGTGAATGTCAGAACATTCTTTTGATGAAAAGGATATAACAAATTACAAGGTTAAACCCTAGAAGAATATTAAATCACCCTGTATAAACCCAGTCATTGAGCTGGGGCTTAAACCCAATACCATATAACAAGATAGCAGTTTATTACAGGATATAATTTCCACATCCTACTCATCTTTGCACCTCCAGAGTCCAGCAGAAAATAAATAAGGTGTGGAGTAATATATCAAGGAAAAACTCAATATGCAATATAGTGAACACAATTAAGAAAATGTATATATTTAAAATCATTTTTAGAATTCTAGACTGAAATGGGCTATAAGAATGGGCTATAAGAAGCCTCAAGTCAGACAAGTATTCACTTAAAACAAAGACTTTTAGTATGGAGATTTCTCAAAAAGTTAAAAATAGAACTACCATATGACCCAGCCATCCCACTACTGGGTATCTATCCAAAGAACCTGAAATCAGCAATTAAAAGAGACTCATGCAAGATGTGGTATATATACACAATGGAGTACTACTCAGCCATAAAAAATGATGAAATCCAGCCATTTGAGACAACATGGATGGTCCTTGAGAGTATTATGCAGAGTGAAATTAGTCAGAGAGAGAGTCAAATACTGTATGATCTCACTCATAAGTAGAAGATAAAAACAACGACAAACAAACACATAGTAATGGAGATTGGATTGGTGGTTATGACAGGGGAAGGGAGGGGAGGACAAAAAGTGTGATTAGGCATCAGGGAAATGCAAATCAAAACTACACTAAGATATCACCTTACACCCGTTAGATTAGCAAAAACATCCAAAACCAAGAGCGACAAATGTTGGAGAGGTTGTGGAGAAAAAGGAACCCTCATACACTGTTGGTGGGAATGCAAACTGGTACAGCCACTATGGAAAACGGTATGGAGATTTCTCAAAAAGTTAAAAATAGAAATACCCTATGACCCAGCCATCCCATTACTGGGTATCTATCCTAAGAACCTGAGATCAGAAATCCCAAGAGTCCCTTGCACCCCTATGTTCATCGCAGCATTATTTACAATAGCCAAGACGTGGAACCAACCTACATGTCCAGAAACTGATGATTGGATAAAGAAGATATGGTATATATACACAATGGAATACTACTCAGCCATAAAAAAAGACAAAATTGGCCCATTCGCAGCAACGTGGATGGACCTCGAGGGTATTATGTTAAGCGAAATAAGCCAGTCAGAGAAAGACGAACTCTATATGACTCCACTCATAGGTGGAAGTTAACATATTGACAAGGAGATCTGATCCATGGTTACCAGGGAAAAGGGGGGGTGGGGGGAGGGCACAAAGGGGGAAGTGGTGTACCCACAACATGGCTAACAATAATGTACAACTGAAATCTCACAAGGTTGTAATCTATCATAACATTAATAAAAAAAAAGTGTGATTAGGCTCAAACGTTAGGGGATGGACTATAATTAGTTTTTGGGTGGTGAACATGATGTAATCTATACAGAATTTGAAACATATTACGATGTACATCTGAAAGCTATATAATGTTATAATCCAATGTTACTGCAATTAAAAAAATTTTTTTAAATAAAAAGTAAAAAAAAGAGGCTCATGCACCCCTATGTTCATTGCAGCATTATTCACAATAGCCAAGTCATGGAAGCAACCTAAGAGCCCATCAACTGATGACTGGATAAAGAAGATGTGGTACATATATACAATGGAATACTACTGAGCCATAAAAAAGGATGAAATTGTCTCATTCACAACAATATGGATGTACCTTGAGAGTATTATGTTAAGCCAGAAATAAGCCAGATAGAGAAAGATAAACTCTGTATGATTGCACTCATATGTAGAAGATAAACAAACACATAGACAAAGAGAACAGATTAGGGGTTACCAAAGGAAACAGAGGTAGGGGGTAGGCACAAATGGTGAAGTGGTGCACCTACAATATGACTGACAAATAATAATGTAAAACTGAAATTTCACAAGGTTGTAAACTATCATAACCTCAATTAAAAAATAAATTATAAAAACAAAGAGTTTTATATTAGTCACTCAAAATCAACAGATCAACTGCTAAATCTACTGGATAAATCACCAGGCAAGCCCAGCTATTGTGCCCCTATTTATCCCACACAAGTTTGATCAAAGCTACAGGTGAATATGGGTATGAGTATGGATGCGAGTGTCTCTGAAAGCCAAGAAGATGAGGTTGAAAGATGGGCAGAGGCTAGATTGTGAGGGGCTTTGAATGTCAGCTTAAGGAACGTAGACTTTATCCCATCCGCATCAGGAAGCAATGAAAGGCTTTTTACACTCAAAGCTGTGAGGTACACAGTGCAGTTTTTCAGGAAGATGAATCCACAGCACTGTGGAGGACAGACCTAAGGGAGGAGACGCTACAGACAAGGGGACTAGGTAGAAAGTGGTAAGGATCTGTATAATCTGGTGATGGTTAAAATGTAAAGGATGGATACAAAAGACATGAAGAATTAAGAGACTTTGGTTAAAGATGGCAGATTGAACATTCAGCTCTGCTCCCTCCTTAAAACTCCAATAAAATTATAGCAAAGGAATTTTAAAAGGGCATAAATACACAAGGATGGGGGATACAGCAAAGAAGACATTAGCAACGAATTTTGGAAACCAGATAGCAGAGAAATAGTAACTGAGTTAGAAAAACCAGGAGGACTGGTTGAAAGTCAGCCTAAGACACTGACAGACCTACAGATTCCTTCCCTCAGTCTGCAGAGCCAAATAACTTCCCTTCCCGACTCCAGCAGAAGACTGGAGGTCTAGTCTCTTAGAGAAGATCCCTGAAGCTCAGAAGAAAACTTTAAAAAAGAAAATCTATGATTGACATCCTCAGCGAGACTAGAGGAGACATTGCAATGATGAGAAAAGAAGAGGAAATTTTAAGGACTATTGAGAAAATAAAAGAGCTCTTTGGAATTAAAAATATGACAAAGGAAATTAAAACCTCAATAAAAGGGTTGTAAGATAAAGCTGATGAAAGGTCTTAGAAAGCAGCTTTTTAAAGGAAGAAATGGAGAACAGGGGAAAAAAAGGAAAATTAGATGACCAACCCAGGCATATGAAAAATAGGAGTTACCTGAATAGAGTTTGTCTGAATGTCTTTAAGGGATATTAAGTAATTTGCTCGAGGTCGGACAGCTGATAAGAGGCAGAGCTGGGATTCTAACTCAAGTGTGTCTGATTTTTTAAGAGCAAGCTTTTGCCATTCCACTATGCTATAATAAAGGCTTTATGGTAAGAACCTACCCCACCAATGACATCTATCCTCTCCGCCCCAGACATTTTGTCAACGACCACAGAGCAGAAATGTGGTAACAGCCATTGCCTGATGCACCAGGTTAGACTTTGAGGTCTACTGTTTAAGGAATCTCTGATTTAGTTCTTTAGTTGTAGGTTCTCTCAAGGTCCAATCCACTTCTCAGATTCTAATGCTGCCTTCATGTTTGCCATTTCTTCCCAATTTCTCATTAAGGATCATTGTTTTGGATGCTTCCCCATCTCTCACTACAAGTGATTTGGTCCTTTCTAAGTCAACTTCAGTCATTTGTTCTTTCACTTTAGTATTTCTACTTCACCTTTCCCCTTGGTGTTTATAATCTCTTCTGTCTCCTAAAACCTGTGTTAGCAGGTACATCTATTCTGCATTTTAAAGGGTCGTACTTTGCTTCTGCTGGAGATGTAGTTTTGAGTCCTCTTGAGCAACACCAAATACAACAACAAAACCTCACCTTAAGTCTCATCAGTTTCTGGCATCTCAATAAGGGAGTCTGGTTTCCCATGATTTAACCATACTTCTTAAAATGTTTTTTAATACCTTTCTGCCCTAATGAATTTGTTTAGCCACAATATTCCTCTGCCAAATTTTCTAGCTTTTGAGAGATTAATTTCAGCTGTTATCATTCCATGGCCAGAAAAATTACTTCTCACTTGACAAATCATAACCTCCCTTCTTATACATAAACTTAATTAACCCATCTCAACAATTTCCCTTTTGAAAGTACACGCTAGAATGTTAATATGTGCTTAACAATTCTGTAACTGTCCTTCAATTTCACATCTTTATATTCTAAATATTTCTTCCTTTGTCGACCTCTAATTATGTCTAGACCTTTTCATGGAATCATAAACAGCAAAACTAAAAGGAAACGTAAAAGGTCACCTAGGTCCATCTCCTACATGAAACATTTATTCACACATTTATCAAACAATTATTGAGTATCTGTTAGGCCCTGGCACTCAAAGATAAATAAAACAAAAATCTTTGCTCTGAAAAAGCTCAGCCTAGCAGGGGACAGAGATAAATAAATTACAATACAACATGGGAAATGCTATAGCAGATGATGGTCACAGAGCAGTAGGAACACAGAATAAAAGAGTGACCCAAAATGCTTTATAGCTCACAAAACAATTTCACAATCCATTAGTTCATTTACTTCTATAAACGACTCTGTGACACAGGCATTAAAGGCAAGGAAGTAGACAATCAGGAAGGTTACAGGACTCACCCAAAGTCACTTACCTAATACTGAGTGCTGGAATTGAAACTTTCTCCTTCTAATTTTAAAGTTTGGGGAGATGCCCATCAAACTGTGCTGACTCTTCCCTTTCCTACCTACCACTTTTGGGGTTACATGAAGGAAAAGTACATCATTTAATAATTTCACTCCTTCAATTTCTTTTAGGGAGCATATATGTTTATTAGCCTAACTGCTCCTCCATTTAAATTTAAATCCATTTTTACATTGCCCATTTATATACTGTAAAATACTGAAATTCTCTTTCAACCTAGCACATTCCAAGACATAAGAATTCCAGTGCCTTATGATTCTGTCTCCCATCCACCTAAGAGAGCCCCTAAAGACTCAAGGGAAATATGTCCTTCATATCATCCCCCGTTTACTGCTCTAAAATTGCATTCAGTTCTACTCACAGAACTAGGAAACTAAATCTGTTTTACATTTTTAAATCATTCACATGATTCAATCATGGAGCAGATATTTATTGAGCACTTACTCCATACAAGGCACTTATACTGCATGTAAGGCACTGGGTTACACACTGTGAAAGATACAGAAATGAACAAGACATAGTACTCTCTCATGAGTTTTAGAATGTAGAATGAGAGAACACATTTTAAAAACTGCAATCTAAGGAATACTGTGATAAGTGTAATATTGGTAATAGACACTGTACAATTTCAGAACATGGAAGTGGTGGCATTTGAGCTGGGACTTAAAGAATGAAGAGAAATTTGGCACTGAAAAATTGGAAAGAAGATATTACAAATAGATGGAACGGCATGAGCAAAGGCATGATAATAGAAGAAAATAGTATCTAATAACCACAGCTACCATTTATCAAGCACTTATTATGTGCTAGGCACTGTTCCAAATGCTTTACATACATTATCCCATTTAATCCTCATAGCAACTATCTGAGGTAGACAACACCATTATTTCCATACTGCAGAAGAAGAAATCTAATATTAGAGAGGTAAAATAACTTGCCCAAGGTCCCATTATTAGTAAATATTATTTGAAACTCTTTTTTTGCCTATCTAATTTAAAACACAACTGCATAATGCAATAATTATATATCCGTGTTGATGAGCATACAAAGTATTAAGATGTAATTTATATGACAAAAACAGCACAAAGGAGGGAGGAGGGAAAGGAGCTATATAGAAGCAAAGTTTTTGTATAATAATGAAATTAAATTAGTATTAATCTGAACTAGATTGTTATAAATTGAGACAGTAATTGTAACCCATAAGGTAACCCTGAAGAAAACAACTAAAAAAATAGTAAAAGAAATGACAAGGGGATACAAATGGTACACTAGAAAATATCTATTTAACACAACAGAAGACCGTAATGTAGGAATAGAAGAACAAATAAAGACTTAAGATTTATAGAAATAAAAATATCAAAATATCAGATGTAAATCCTACCTTATCAATAATTACATTAAATGTAAATAGATGAAATATTCCAATTAAAAGTCACAGGTTGACAGGGAGAAGATCCAAGATGGCGCCGTGAGTAGTCCTCTTTGTCTCTCCCACTTCGAGTCTACAATTATTTGGACACTTATCGCTTGACAAAGGATATCCAGACAGCATCTCAGGACGTCTGAGATACCCACGCGACTATACATCGGAAGGCGGACGGACTTTCCTCCGGGAGGATGTGGAAATAGGTGAAAACTCTCCGACCCCGACCGAGCAGCCTAGTACCCGCAAGCGGCTTTCTTCCAACGGACGCCCCCAGAGGATCTACACACATCTAGGGCAGGAGTGAGCACACAACAGAGGAGCGACGGTGGAAACAGGTGACCAGAACCCTACCTAAACCCCCCGCAATTACTCCTAAACGCAGAGGGAAACTTTGGAGTTGCACACCTGAGCCCGCAGGGAGAGTCTCTCCCCGCCATTGGCGGGAGACCCCGCCTGGTGTTCGCGGCGCCCGGAGGGTCCCAGAGAGAGTCGCTGAGGGTACGGAGGTCTCCCAGCTGCCGTTGCCCGCCCCGTGGGAGTAGGGATTGCCGGAGATCTCGGAGAGGACTGGGGCTGGGGGAAGTTTCAAAGGCCGGCTCTGCGACCCGGAGGGGAAGCTCCGGAGTTCCGCCCAGGCAGCAGACAAAACTCTCTGTCTGCCATTAGCAGAGGGGCCACGCC